>NW_027522870.1:0-72728 GCF_052094955.1 Ictidomys tridecemlineatus | reverse complement strand
TGGTGAGCCAAGTGGGATTGGGTGTACTGATCATTCCCTGAAAGTATCATCAAGATTGGGTGAAAAAGTGTTTGCTGAGATTTCAGGAAACTCTTAGTTTTTTAGAAGCTTGGCAACCCCTTTCCATGAAAGTGATTCTCGCCCGTCACTGCTTAGGGCTACATCAACAGCAAACAAACCATAGAATTAGAACATGAAACTGCTTTATTAAGTCAAGTTTCAAAGAGCTATCACAAACCGTGTTTGATTTAGAGTTCCAAATACATGTATCCATATAGGAGAAAACAGATTGAAACCTCAAAATGAAAACGGTTACTGCAAACGAACGGATTAACCTAGAAGAACGAAATTTGGTCAACCAAGTGGGATTGGTGTACTGATCATTCCCTGAAAGTATCATCAAGATTGGGTGAAAAAGTGTTTGCTGAGATTTCAGGCAACTCGTAGTTTTTTGGAAGCTTGGCAACCCCTTTCCATGAAAGTGATTCTCGGAAGTCTCTGCTAATGGCTACATCAACAGCAAACAAATCATAGAGATAGAACTTGAAACTGCTTTATTGGGTAAAGTTTCAAAGAGCTAGCACAAACCGTGTATGATTTAGAGTTCCAAAAACATGTATCCATATCGGAGAAAACAGAGTGAAACCTCAAATTGAAAACGGTTACTGCAAACGAACGGTTTAACCTAGAAGAACGAAATTTGGTGAGCCAAGTGGGATTGGTGTAGTGATCATTTTCTGAAATTATCATCAAGATTGGGTGAAAAATCGTTTGCTTAGATTTGAGGCATCTCGTAGTTTTTTGGAAGCTTGGTAACCCCTTTCCATGAAAGTGATTCTCGCCAGTCTCTGCTTAGGGCTACATCAACAATAAACAAACCATAGAATTATAACTTGAAAGTGCTTTATAGGGTCAAGATTCAAAGAGATAGCACAAAACGGGTTTGATTTAGAGTTCCAAATACATGTATCCGTATAGGAGAAAACAGAGTGAAACCTCAAAATGAAAAACGGTTACTGCAAACGAACGGTTTACCCTAGAAGAACGAAATTTGGTGAGCCAAGTGGGATTGGTGTACTGATCATTCCCTGAAAGTATCATCAAGATTGGGTGAAAAAGTGTTTGCTGAGATTTCAGGAAACTAGTAGTTTTTTGGAAGCTTGGCAACCCCTTTGATGAAAGTGATTCTCGCCAGTCTCTGCTTAGGGCTACATCAACAGCAAACAAACCATAGAGATAGAACTTGAAACTGCTTTACTGGTCAAGTTTCAAAGAGCTAGCACAAACCGTGTTTGATTTAGCGTTGCAAATACATGTATCCGTATAGGAGAAAACAGAGTGAAACCTCAAAATGAAAACGGTTACTGCAATGGAACGGTTTAACCTAGAAGAACGAAATTTGGTGAGCCAAGTGGGATTGGTGTACTGATCATTCCCTGAAAGTATCATCAAGATTGGGTGAAAAAGTGGTTCCTGCGATTTCAGGCAACTCGTAGTTTTTTGGAAGCTTGGCAACACCTTTCCATGAAAGTGATTCTCGCCAGTCTCTGCTTAGGGCTACATCAACAGCAAACAAACCATAGAGATAGAACTTGAAACTGCTTTATTGGGTCAAGTTTCAAAGAGCAAGCACAAACAGTGTTTGATTTAGAGTTCCAAATACATGTATCCGTATAGGAGAAAACAGAGTGAAACCTCAAAATGAAAACGGTTACTGAAAACGAACGGTTTAAACTAGAAGAACGAAATTTGGTGAGCCAAGTGGGATTGGTGTACTTGTCATTCCCTGAAAGTATCATCAAGATCGGGAGAAAAAGTGTTTGCTGAGATTTCAGGCAACTCGTAGTTTTTTGGAAGCTTGGCAACCAGTTTCCATGAAAGTAATTCTCGCCAGTCTCTGCTTAGGGCTACATCAACAGCAAACAAACCATAGCGATAGAACTTGAAACTTTTTTATTGGGTCAAGTTTTAAAGAGCTAGCACAAACCGTGTTTGATTTAGAGTTCCAAATACATGTATCCGTATAGGAGAAAACAGAGTGAAACCTCAAAATGAAAACGGTTACTGCAAACGAACGGTTTAACCTAGAAGAACGAAATTTGGTGAGCCAAGTGGGATTGGTGTACTGATCATTCCTTGAAAGTATCATCAAGATTGGGTGAAAAAGTGTTTTCTGAGATTTCAGGCAACTCCTAGTTTTTTGGAAGCTTGGCAACCCCTTTCTATGAAAGTGATTCTCGCCAGTCTCTGCTTAGGGCTACATCAACAGTAAAGAAACCACTGAGGTAGAACGTGAAACTGCTTTATTGGGTCAAGTTTCAAAGAGCTAGCACAAACCGTGTTTGATTTAGAGTTCCAAATACATGTATCCGTATAGGAGAAAACAGAGTGAAACCTCAAAATGAAAACGGTTACTACAAACGAACGGTTTAACCTAGAAGAACGAAATTTGGTGAGCCAAGTGGGATTGGTGTACTGATCATTCCCTGAAAGTATCATCAAGATTGGGTGAAAAAGTGTTTGCTTAGATTTCAGGCAACTCGTAGTTTTTTGGAAGCTTGGCAAGCCCTTTCCATGAAAGTTATTCTCACCAGTCTCTGCTTAGGGCTACATCAACAGGAAACAAACCATAGAGATAGAACTTGAAACTGCTTTATTGTGTCAAGTTTCAAAGAGCTACCCCAAACCGTGTTTGATTTAGAGTTCCAAATACATGTATCCGTATAGGAGAAAACAGAGTGAAACCTCAAAATGAAAACGGTTACTGCAAACGAACGGTTTAACCTAGAAAAACGAAATTTGGTGAGCCAAGTGGGATTGGTGTACTGATCATTCCCTGGAAGTATCAACAAGATTGGGTGAAAAAGTGTTTGCTGAGATTTCAGGAAACACGTAGTTTTTTGGAAGCTTGGCAACCCCTTTCCATGTAAGTGATTCTCGCCAGTCTCTGCTTAGGGCTACATCAACAGCAAACAAACCATAGAGATAGAACTTGAAACTGCTTTATTGGGGCAAGTTTCAAAGAGCTAGCACAAACCGTGTTTGATTTAGAATTCCAAACACATGTATTTTTAAGGAGAAAAGAGAGTGAAAACCTCAAAATCCAAACGGTTACTGCAAACAACGGTTTAACTTAGAAGAACGAAATTTGGTGAGCCAAGTGGGATTGGTGTACTGATCATTCCCTGGAAGTATCATGAAGATTGTGTGAAAAAGTGTTTGCTGAGATTTCAGGCAACTCGTAGTTTTTTTGGAAGCTGGCAACCCCTTTCTATGAAAGTGATTCTCGCCAGTCTCTGCTTAGGGCTACATCAATAGCAAACAAACCATAGAGATAAAACTTGAAACTGCTTTATTGGGTCAAGTTTCAAAGAGCTAGCACAAACCGTGTTTGATTTAGAGTTCCAAATACATGTATCCGTATAGGAGAAAACAGAGTGAAACCTCAAAAAAAAACGGTTACTGCCAACGAACGGTTTAACCTAGAAGAACGAAATTTGGTGAGCCATGTGGGATTGGTGTACTGATCATTCCCTGAAAGTATCATCAAGATTGGGTGAAAAAGTGTTTGCTGAGATTTCAGGCAACTCGTAGTTTTTGGAAGCTTTGCAACCAATTCCATGAAAGTGATTCTCGCCTGTCTCTGCTTAGGGCTACATCAACAGCAAACAAACCATAGAGATAGAACTTGAAACTGCTTTATTGGGTCAAGTTTGAAAGAGCTAGCACAAACCGTGTTTGATTTAGAGTTCCAAATACATGTATCTGTATAGGAGAAAACAGAGTCAAACCTCAAAATGAAAACGGTTACTGTAAATGAACGGTTTAACCTAGAAGAAAGAAATTTGGTGAGCCAAGTAGGATTGGAGTACTGATCATTCCCTGAAGCCATCATCAAGATTGGGTGAAAAAGTGGTTGCTGAGATTTCAGGACAGTCGTAGTTTTTTGGAAGTTTGGCAACCCCTTTCCATGAAAGTGATTCTCGCCAGTCTCTGCTTAGGGCTACATCAACAGCAAACAAACCACTGAAAAAGAACTTGAAACTGCTTTATTGGGTCAAGTTTCAAAAAGCTAGCACAAACCGTGTTTGATTTAGAGTTCCAAATACATGTATCCGTATAGGGCAAAACAGAGTGAAAACTCAAAATGAAAACGGTTACTGCAAAAGAACGGTTTAACCTAGAAGAACGAAATTTGGTGAGCCAAGTGGGATTGGTGTACTGATCATTCCCTAAAAGTATCATCAATATTGGGTGAAAAAGTGTTTGCTGAGATTTCAGGCAACTCGTAGTTTTTTGGAAACTTGGCAACCCCTTTCCATGAAAGTGATTCTCGCCAGTCTCTGCTTAGGGCTACATCAACAGCAAACAAACCATTAAGATAGAACTTGAAACTGCTTTATTGGGTCAAGTTTCAAAGAGCTAGCACAAACCGTGTTTGATTTAGAATTCCAAATACATGTATCCGTATAGGAGAAAACAGAGTGAAACCTCAAAATGAAAACTGTTACTGCCAACGAACAATTTAACCTAGAAGAACGAAATTTGGTGAACCAAGTGGGATTGGTGTACTGATCATTCCCTGAAAGTATCATCAAGATTGGGTGAATAAGTGTTTGCTGAGATTTCAGGCAACTCGTAGTTTTTTGGAAGCTTGGCAACACCTTTCCATGAAAGTGATTCTCGCCAGTCTCTGCTTAGGGCTACATCAACAGCAAACAAACCATAGAGATAGAACTTGAAACTGCTTTATTGGGTCAAGTTTCAAAGAGCTAGCACAAACCGTGTTTGATTTAGAGTTCCAAATACATGTATCCGTGTAGTAGAAAACAGAGTGAAACCTCAAAATGAAAACGGTTACTGCAAACGAACGGTTTAACCTAGAAGAACGAAATTTGGTGAGCTAAGTGAAATTGGTGTACTGATCATTAACTGAAAGTATCATCAAGATTGGGTGAAAAAGTGTTTGCTGAGATTTCAGGCAACTCCGAGTTTTTTGGAAGCTTGGCAACCCCTTTCCATGAAAGTGATTCTCGCCAGTCTCTGCTTAGGGCTACATCAACAGCAAACAATCCACTGAGATAGAACTTGAAACTGCTTTATTGGGTCATGTTTCAAAGAGCTAGCACAAACCGTGTTTGATTTAGAGTTCCAAATACATGTATCCGTATAGGAGAAAACAGATTGAAACCTCAAAATGAAAACGGTTACTGCAAACGAACGGTTTAACCTAGAACAACAAAATTTGGTGAGCCAAGTGGGATTGGGGTACTGATCATTCCCTGAAAGTATCATCAAGATTGGGTGAAAAAGTGTTTGCTGAGATCTCAGGCAACTCATAGTTTTTGGGAAGCTTGTCAACCCCTTTCCATGAAAGTGATTCTCGCCTGTCTCTGCTTAGGGCTACATCAACAGCAAAAAAACCATAGAGATAGAACTAGAAACTGCTTTATTGGGTCAAGTTTCAAAGAGCTAGCACAAACCGTGTTTGATTTAGAGTTCCAAATACATGTATCTGTATAGGAGAAAACAGAGTGAAACCTCAAAATGAAAACGGTTACTGCAAAGGAACGGTTTAACCTATTAGAACGTAATTTGGTGAGCCAAGTGGGATTGGTGTACTGATCATTCCCTGAAAGTATCAACACGATTGGGTGAAAAAGTGTTTGCTGAGATTTCAGGCAACTCGTAGTTTTTGGAAGCTTGGCAACCCTTTTCCATGAAAGTGATTCTCGCCAGTCTCTGCTTAGGGCTACATCAACAGCAAACAAACCATAGAGATAGAACTTGAAACTGCTTTATTGGGTCAAGTTTCAAAGAGCTAGCACAAACCGTGTTTGATTTAGAGTTCCAAATACATGTATCCGTATAGGAGAAAACAGAGTGAAACCTCAAAATGAAAACGGTTACTGCAAACGAACGGTTAAACCTAGAAGAACGAAATTTGGTGAGCCAAGTGGGATTGGTGTACTGATCATTCCCTGAAAGTATCATCAAGATTGGGTTAAAAAGTGTTTGCTGAGATTTCAGGAAATTCGTATTTTTTTAGAAGCTTGGCAACCCCTTTCCAAGAAAGGGATTCTCGCCAGTCTCTGCTTAGGGCTACATCAATAGCAAACAAACCATAGAGATAGAACTTGAAACTGCTTTATTGGGTCAAGTTTCAAAGAGCTAGCACCAACCGTGTTTGATTTAAAATTCCAAATACATGTATCCATATAGGAGAAAACAGAGTGAAACCTCAAAATGAAAACGGTTACTGCAAACGAACGGTTTAACCTAGAAAAACGAAATTTGGTGAACCAAGTGGGATTGGTGTACTGATCATTCCCTGAAAGTATCATCAAGATTGGGTGAAAAAGTGTTTGCTGAAGTTTCAGGCAACTGGTAGTTTTTTGGAAGCTTGGCAACCCCTTTCCATGAAAGTTTTTCTCGCCAGTCTCTGCTTAGGGCTACATCAACAGCAAACAAACCATAGAGATAGAACTTGAAACTACTTTATTGGGTCAACTTTCAAAGAGCTAGCACAAACCGTGTTTGAATTAGAGTTCCAAATACATTTATCCGTATAGGAGAAAACAGAGTGAAACCTCAAAATGAAAACGGTTACTGCAAACGAACGGTTTAACTTAGAAGAACGAAATTTGGTGAGCCACGTGAGATGGGTGTACTGATCATTCCCTGAAAGTATCATCCAGATTGGGTGAAAAAGTGTTTGCTGAGATTTCAGGCAACTCGTAGTTTTTTGGAAGCTAGGCAACCCCTTTCCATAAAAGTGATTCTCGCCAATCGCTGCTTAGGGCTACATCAACAGCAAACAAACCACTGAAAAAGAACTTGAAACTGCTTTATTGGGTAAAGTTTCAAAAAGCTAGCACAAACCGTGCTTGATTTAGAGTTCCAAATACATGTATCCCTATAGGAGAAAACAGAGTGAAACCTCAAAATGAAAATGGTTACTGCAAACGAACGGTATAACCTAGAAGAACGAAATTTGGTGAGCCAAGTGGGATTGGTGTACTGATCATTCCCTGAAAGTATCATCAAGATTGGGTGAAAAAGTGTTTGCTGAGATTTCAGGCAACTCTTAGTTTTTTAGAAGCTTGGCAACCCCTTTTCATGAAATTGATTCTCGCCCGTCACTGCTTAGGGCTACATCAACAGCAAACAAACCATAGAATTAGAACTTGAAACTGCTTTATTAAGTCAAGTTTCAAAGAGCTATCACAAACCTTGTTTGATTTAGAGTTCCAAATACATGTATCCATATAGGAGAAAACAGAGTGAAACCTCAAAATGAAAACGGTTACTGCAAACGAACGGATTAACCTAGAAGAACGAAATTTGGTGAACCAAGTGGGATTGGTGTACTGATCATTCCCTGAAAGTATCATCAAGATTGGGTGAAAATGTGTTTGCTGAGATTTCAGGCAACTCGTAGTTTTTTGGAAGCTTGGCAACCCCTTTCCATGAAAGTGATTCTCGCCAGTCTCTGCTAATGGCTACATCAACAGCAAACAAATCATAGAGATAGAACTTGAAACTGCTTTATTGGGTCAAGTTTCAAAGAGCTAGCACAAACCGTGTATGATTTAGAGTTCCAAAAACATGTATCCATATCGGAGAAAACAGAGTGAAACCTCAAATTGAAAACGGTTACTGCAAACGAACGGTTTAACCTAGAAGAACGAAATTTGGTGAGCCAAGTGGGATTGGTGTACTGATCATTTTCTGAAATTATCATCAAGATTGGGTGAAAAATTGTTTGCTTAGATTTGAGGCAACTCGTAGTTTTTTGGAAGCTTGGCAACCCCTTTCCATGAAAGTGATTCTCGCCAGTCTCTGCTTAGGGCTACATCAACAATAAACAAACCATAGAATTATAACTTGAAAGTGCTTTATAGGGTCAAGATTCAAAGAGATAGCACAAAACGGGTTTGATTTAGAGTTCCAAATACATGTATCCGTATAGGAGAAAACAGAGTGAAACCTCAAAATAAAAACGGTTACTGCAAACGAACGGTTTAACCTAGAAGAACGAAATTTGGTGAGCCAAGTGGGATTGGTGTACTGATCATTCCCTGAAAGTATCATCAAGATTGGGTGAAAAAGTGTTTGCTGAGATTTCAGGCAACTAGTAGTTTTTTGGAAGCTTGGCAACCCCTTTCCATGAAAGTGATTCTGGCCAGTCTCTGCTTAGGGCTACATCAACAGCAAACAAACCATAGAGATATAACTTGAAACTGCTTTATTGGGTCAAGTTTGAAAGAGCTAGCACAAACCGTGTTTGATTTAGAGTTCCAAATACATGTATCTGTATAGGAGAAAACAGAGTGAAACCTCAAAATGAAAACGGTTACTGCAAATGAACGGTTTAACCTAGAAGAAAGAAATTTGGTGAGCCAAGTAGGATTAAAGTACTGATCATTCCCTGAAGCCATCATCAAGATTGGGTGAAAAAGTGGTTGCTGAGATTTCAGGACACTCGGAGTTTTTTGGAAGCTTGGCAACCTCTTTCCATGAAAGTGATTCTCGCCAGTCTCTGCTTAGGGCTACATCAACAGCAAACAAACCACTGAAAAAGAACTTGAAACTGCTTTATTGGGTCAAGTTTCAAAAAGCTAGCACAAACCGTGTTTGATTTAGAGTTTCAAATACATGTATCAGTATAGGGCAAAACAGAGTGAAACCTCAAAATGAAAACGGTTACTGCAAAAGAACGGTTTAACCTAGAAGCACGAAATTTGGTGAGCCAAGTGGGATTGGTGTACTGATCATTCCCTAAAAGTATCATCAAGATTGGGTGAAAAAGTGTTTGCTGAGATTTCAGGCAACTCGTAGTTTTTTGGAAGCTTGGCAACCCCTTTCCATGAAAGTGATTCTCGCCAGTCTCTGCTTAGGGCTACATCAACAGCAAACAAACCATAGAGACAGAACTTGAAACTGCTTTATTGGGTCAAGTTTCAAAGAGCTAGCACAAACCGTGTTTGATTTAGAGTTCCAAATACATGTATCCGTATAGGAGAAAACAGAGTGAAACCTCAAAATGAAAACGGTTACTGCAATGGAACGGTTTAACCTAGAAGAACGAAATTTGGTGAGCCAAGTGGGATTGGTGTACTGATCATTCCCTGAAAGTATCATCAAGATTGGGTGAAAAAGTGGTTGCTGCGATTTCAGGCAACTCGTAGTTTTTTGGAAGCTTGGCAACACCTTTCCATGAAAGTGATTCTCGCCAGTCTCTCCTTAGGGCTACATCAACAGCAAACAAACCATAGAGATAGAACTTGAAACTGCTTTATTGGGTCAAGTTTCAAAGAGCTAGCACAAACAGTGTTTGATTTAGAGTTCCAAATACATGTATCCGTATAGGAGAAAACAGAGTGAAACCTCAAAATGAAAACGGTTACTGCAAACGAACGGTTTAACCTAGAAGAACGAAATTTGGTGAGCCAAGTAGGATTAAAGTACTGATCATTCCCTGAAAGTATCATCAAGATCGGGAGAAAAAGTGTTTGCAGAGATTTCAGGCAACTCGTAGTTATTTGGAAGCTTGGCAACCCCTTTCCATGAAAGTAATTCTCGCCAGTCTCTGCTTAGGGCTACATCAACAGCAAACAAACCATAGCGATAGAACTTGAAACTGCTTTATTGGGTCAAGTTTCAAAGAGCTAGCACAAACCGTGTTTGATTTAGAGTTCCAAATACATGTATCCATATAGGAGAAAACAGAGTGAAACCTCAAAATGAAAACGGTTACTGCAAACGAACGGTTTAACCTAGAAGAACGAAATTTGCTGAGCCAAGTGGGATTGTTGTACTGATCATTCCCTGAAAGTATCATCAAGATTGGGTGAAAAAGTGTTTTCTGAGATTTCAGGCAACTCGTAGTTTTTTGGAAGCTTGGCAACCCCTTTCTATGAAAGTGATTCTCGCCAGTCTCTGCTTAGGGCTACATCAACAGCAAACAAACCACTGAGGTAGAACTTGAAACTGCTTTATTGGGTCAAGTTTCAAAGAGCTAGCACAAACCGTGTTTGATTTAGAGTTCCAAATACATGTATCCGTATAGGAGAAAACAGAGTGAAACCTCAAAATGAAAACGGTTACTACAAACGAACGGTTTAACCTAGAAGAACGAAATTTGGTGAGCCAAGTGGGATTGGTGTACTGATCATTCCCTGAAAGTATCATCAAGATTGGGTGAAAAAGTGTTTGCTTAGATTTCAGGCAACTCGTAGTTTTTTGGAAGCTTGGCAACCTCCTTCCATGAAAGTTATTCTCACCAGTCTCTGCTTAGGGCTACATCAACAGCAAATAAACCATAGAGATAGAACTTGAAACTGCTTTATTATGTCAAGTTTCAAAGAGCTACCGCAAACCGTGTTTGATTTAGAGTTCCAAATACATGTATCCGTATAGGAGAAGACAGAGTGAAACCTCAAAATGAAAACGGTTACTGCCAATGAACGGTTTAACCTAGAAGAACGAAATTTGGCGAGCCAAGTGGGATTGGTGTACTGATCATTCCCTGAAAGTATCAACAAGATTGGGTGAAAAAGTGTTTGCTGAGATTTCAGGAAACACGTAGTTTTTTGGAAGCTTGGCAACCCCTTTCCATGTAAGTGATTCTCGCCAGTCTCTGCTTAGGGCTACATCAACAGCAAACAAACCATAGAGATAGAACTTGAAACTGCTTTATTGGGTCAAGTTTCAAAGAGCTAGCACAAACCGTGTTTTAGAATTCCAAATACATGTATTTTTAAGGAGAAAAGAGAGTGAAATCTCAAAATGCAAACGGTTACTGCAATGGAACGGTTTAACTTAGAAGAACGAAATTTGGTGAGCTAAGTGAAATTGGTGTACTGATCATTAACTGAAAGTATCATCAAGATTGGGTGAAAAAGTGTTTGCTGAGATTTCAGGCAACTCCGAGTTTTTTGGAAGCTTGGCAACCCCTTTCCATGAAAGTGATTCTCGCCAGTCTCTGCTTAGGGCTACATCAACAGCAAACAATCCACTGAGATAGAACTTGAAACTACTTTATTGGGTCATGTTTCTAAGAGGTAGCACAAACCGTGTTTGATTTAGAGTTCCAAATACATATATCCGTATAGGAGAAAACAGATTGAAACCTCAAAATGAAAACGGTTACTGCAAACGAACGGTTTAACCTAGAACAACAAAATTTGGTGAGCCAAGTGGGATTGGGGTACTGATCATTCCCTGAAAGTATCATCAAGATTGGGTGAAAAAGTGTTTGCTGAGATCTCAGGCAACTCATAGTTTTTGGGAAGCTTGTCAACCCCTTTCCATGAAAGTGATTCTCGCCTGTCTCTGCTTAGGGCTACATCAACAGCAAAAAAACCATAGAGATAGAACTAGAAACTGCTTTATTGGGTCAAGTTTCAAAGAGCTAGCACCAACCGTGTTTGATTTAGAATTCCAAATACATGTATCCGTATAGGAGAAAACAGAGTGAAACCTCAAAATGGAAACGGTTACTGCAAACGAACGGTTAAACCTAGAAGAACGAAATTTGGTGAGCCAAGTGGGATTGGTGTACTGATCATTCCCTGAAAGTATCATCAAGATTGGGTTAAAAAGTGTTTGCTGAGATTTCAGAAATTCGTATTTTTTTGGAAGCTTGGCAACCCCTTTCCAAGAAAGGGATTCTCGCCAGTCTCTGCTTAGGGCTACATCAACAGCAAACAAACCATAGAGATAGAACTTGAAACTGCTTTATTGGGTCAAGTTTCAAAGAGCTAGCACCAACCGTGTTTGATTTAGAATTCCAAATACATGTATCCGTATAGGAGAAAACAGAGTGAAACCTCAAAATGAAAACGGTTACTGCAAACGAACGGTTTAACCTAGAAGAACGAAATTTGTTGAGCCAAGTGGGATTGGTGTACTGATCATTCCCTGAAAGTATCATCAAGATTGGGTGAAAAAGTGTTTGCTGAGATTTCAGGCAACTCGTAGTTTTTTGGAAGCTTGGCAACCCCTTTCCATGAAAGTGATTCTCGCCAGTCTCTACTAATGGGTACATCAACAGTAAACAAACCATAGAGAGAGAACTTGAAACTGCTTTATTGGGTCAAGTTTCAAAGAGCTAGCACAAACCGTGTTTGATTTAGAGTTCCAAATACATGTATTTGTTTAGAAGAAAACAGAGTGAAACCTCAAAATGAAAACGGTTACTGCAAACGAACGGTTTAACCTAGAAGAACGAAATTTGGTGAGCCAAGTGGGATTGGTGTACTGATCATTCCCTGAAAGTGTCATCAAGATTGGGTGAAAAAGTGCTTGCTGAGATTTCAGGCAACTCGTAGTTTTTTGTTAGCTTGGCAACCCCTTTCCATGAAAGTGATTCTCGCCAGTCTCTGCTTAGGGCTACATCAAAAGCAAACAAACCATAGAGATAGAACTTGAAACTGCTTTATTGGGTCGAGTTTCAAAGAGCTAGCACAAACCGTTTTTGATTTAGAGTTCCAAATACATGTATCCGTATAGGAGAAAACAGAGTGAAACCTCAAAATGAAAATGGTTACTGAAAACGAACGGTTTAAACTAGAAGAACGAAATTTGGTGAGCCCAGTGGGATTTGTGTACTTGTCATTCTCTGAAAGTATCATCAAGATCGGGAGAAAAAGTGTTTGCTGAGATTTCAGGCAACTCGTAGTTTTTTGGAAGCTTGGCAACCCCTTTCCATGAAAGTAATTCTCGCCAGTCTCTGCTTAGGGCTACATCAACAGCAAACAAACCACTGAAAAAGAACTTGAAACTGCTTTATTGGGTCAAGTTTCAAAAAGCTAGCACAAACCGTGTTTGATTTAGAGTTCCAAATACATGTATCCGTATAGGGCAAAACAGAGTGAAACCTCAAAATGAAAACGGTTACTGCAAAAGAACGGTTTAACCTAGAGTCACGATTTTTGGTGAGCCAAGTGGGATTGGTGTACTGATCATTCCCTAAAAGTATCATCAAGATTGGGTGAAAAAGTGTTTGCTGAGATTTCAGGCAACTCGTAGTTTATTGGAAGCTTGGCAACCCCTTTCCTTGCAAGTGATTCTCGCCAGTCTCTGCTTAGGGCTACATCAACAGCAAACAAACCATTGAGATAGAACTTGAAACTGCTTTATTGGGTCAAGTTTCAAAGAGCTAGCACAAACCGTGTTTGATTTAGAATTCCAAATACATGTATCCGTATAGGAGAAAACAGAGTGAAACCTCAAAATGAAAACGGTTACTGCAAACGGACGGTTTAACCTAGAAGAACGAAATTTGGTGAGCCAAGTGGGATTGGTGTACTGATCATTCCCTGAAAGTATCATCAAGATTGGGTGAAAAAGTGTTTGCTGAGGTTTCAGGGAACTGGTAGTTTTTTGGAAGCTTGGCAACCCCTTTCCATGAAAGTTTTTCTCGCCAATCTCTGCTTAGGGCTACATCAACAGCAAACAAACCATAGAGATAGAACTTGAAACTACTTTATTGGGTCAACTTTCAAAGAGCTAGCACAAACCGTGTTTGAATTAGAGTTCCAAATACATGTATCCGTATAGGAGAAAACAGAGTGAAACCTCAAAATGAAAACGGTTACTGCAAAGGAACGGTTTAACTTAGAAGAATGAAATTTGGTGAGCCACGTGGGATTGGTGTACTGATCATTCCCTGAAAGTATCATCAAGATTGGGTGAAAAAGTGTTTGCTGAGATTTCAGGCAACTCGTAGTTTTTTGGAAGCTTGGCAAACCCTTTCCATAAAAGTGATGCTCGCCAGTCTCTGCTTAGCGCTACATCAACAGCAAACAAACCATAGAGATAGAACTTGAAACTGCTTTATTGGGTCAAGTTTCAAAGAGCTAGCAAAAACCGTGTTTGATTTAGAGTTCCAAATACACGTATCCGTATAGGAGAAAAAAGAGTGAAACCTCAAAATGAAAACAGTTACTGCAAACGAACGGTTTAACCTAGAAGAACGAAATTAGGTGAGCCAAGTGGGATTGGAGTACTGATCATTCCCTGAAAGTATCATCAAGATTGGGTGAAAAAGTGTTTGCTGAGATTTCAGGCAACTCGTAGTTTTTTGGAAGCTTGGCAACCCCTTTCCATGAAAGTGATTCTCGCAAGTCTCTGCTAATGGGTACATCAACAGTAAACAAACCATAGAGAGAGAACTTGAAACTGCTTTATTGGGTCAAGTTTCAAAGAGCTAGCACAAACCGTGTTAGATTTAGAGTTCCAAATACATGTATTCATATAGGAGAAAACAGAGTGAAACCTCAAAATGAAAACGGTTACTGCAAACGAACGGTTTAACCTAGAAGAACGAAATTTGGTGAGCCAAGTGAGATTGGTGTACTGATCATTCCCTTAAAGTATCATCAAGATTGGGTGAAAAAGTGTTTGCTGAGATTTCAGGCAACTCGTAGTTTTTTGGAAGCTTGGCAACCCCTTTCCATGAAAGTGATTCTTGCCAGTCTCTGCTTAGGGCTACATCAACAGCAAACAAACCATTGAGATAGAATTTGAAACTGTTTTATTGTGTCAAGTTTCAAAGAGCTAGCACAAACCGTGTTTTATTTAGAGTTCCAAATATATGTATCCATATAGGAGAAAACAGAGTGAAACCTCAAAATGAAAACGGTTACTGCAAACGAACGGTTTAACCTAGAAGAACGAAATTTGGTGAGCCAAATGGGATTGGTGTACTGATCATTCCCTGAAATTATCATAACGATTGGGTGAAAAAGTGTTTGCTGAGATTTCAGGCAATTCATAGTTTTTTTGAAGCTTGGCAACCCCTTTCCATGAAAGTGATTCTCGCCAGTCTCTGCTTAGGTCTACATCAACAGCAAAAAAAAAACATAGAGATAGAACTTGAAACTGCTTTATTGGGTCAAGTTTCAAAGAGCTAGCACAAACCGTGTTTGATTTCGTGCTCCAAATACATGTATCCGCATAGGAGAAAACAGAGTGAAACCTCAAAATGAAAACGGTTACTGCAAACGAACGGTTTAACCTAGAAGAACGAAATTTGGTGAGCCAAGTGGGATTCCTGTACTGATCATTCCCTGAACGTATCAGGACGATTGGGTGAAAAATGTTTGCTGAGATTTCAGGCAACTCGTAGTTTTTTGGAAGCTTGGCAACCCCTTTCCATGAAAGTGATTCCTACCAGTCTCTACTAATGGCTACATCAACAGTAAACAAACCATAGTGAGAGAACTTGAAACTGCTTTATTGGGTCAAGTTTCAAAGAGCTAGCACAAACCGTGTTTGATTTAGAGTTCCAAATACATGTATCCGTATAGGAGAAAACAGAGTGAAACCTCAAAATGAAAACGGTTACTGCAAACGAACGGTTTAACCTAGAAAAACGAAATCTGGTGAGCCAAGTGGGATTGGTGTACTGATCATTCCCTTAAAGTATTATCAAGATTGGGTGAAAAAGTGTTTGCTGAGATTTCAGGCAACTCGTACTTTTTTGGAAGCTTGGCAACCCCTTTCAATGAAAGTGATTCTCGCAAGTCTATGCTAATGGGAACATCAACAGTAAACAAACCATAGAGAGAGAACTTGAAACTGCTTTATTGTGTCAAGTTTCAAAGAGCTAGCACAAACTGTGTTTGATTTAGAGTTCCAAATACATGTATCCGTATAGGAGAAAACAGAGTGAAACCTCAAAATGAAAACGGTTACTGCAAACGAACGGTTTAACCTAGAAGAACGAAATTTGGTGAGCCAAGTGGGATTGGTGTACTGATTATTCCCTGAAAGTATCATCAAGATTGGGTGAAAAAGTGTTTGCTGAGATTTCAGGCAACTCGTAGTTTTTTGGAAGCTTGCAAACCCCTTTCCATGAAAGTGATTCTCGCCAGTCTCTGCTTAGGGTTCATCAACAGGAAACAAACCATAGAGATAGAACTTGAAACTGCTTTCTTGGGTCAAGTTTCAAAGAGCTAGCACAAACCGTGTTTGATTTAGTGTTCCAAATACATGTATCCATATAGGAGAAAACAGAGTGAAACCTCAAAATGAAAACGGTTACTGCAAACGAACGGTTTAACCTAGAAGAACGAATTGTGGTGAGCCAAGTGGGATTGGTGTACTGATCATTCCCTTAAAGTATCATCAAGATTGGGTGAAAAAGTGTTTGCTGAGATTTCAGGCAACTCGTAGTTTTTTGGAACCTTGGCAAGCCCTTTTCATGAAAGTAATTCTCGCCAGTCTCTGCTTAGGACTACATCAACAGAAAACAAACCATAGAGATAGAACTTACCACTGCTTTATTGGGTCAAGTTTCAAAGAGCTAGCACGAACCGTGTTTGAATTAGAGTTCCAAATACATGTATCCGTATAGGAGAAAACAGAGTGAAACCTCAAAATGAAAACGGTTACTCCAAACGAACCGTTTAACCTAGAAGAACAAAATTTGGTGAGCCATGTGGGATTGGTGTACTGATCATTCCCTGAAAGTATCATAAAGATTGATTGAAAAAGTGTTTGCTGAGATTTCAGGCAACTCGTAGTTTTTTGGAAGCTTGGCAACACCTTTCCATGAAAGTGATTCTCGCCAGTCTCTGCTTAGGGCTACATCAACAGCAAACAAACCATAGAGATAGAACTTGAAACTGCTTTAGTGGGTCAAGTTTCAAA
This sequence comes from Ictidomys tridecemlineatus, assembly GCF_052094955.1. Taxonomy (NCBI): domain Eukaryota; kingdom Metazoa; phylum Chordata; class Mammalia; order Rodentia; family Sciuridae; genus Ictidomys; species Ictidomys tridecemlineatus. The sequence goes on along the minus strand of NW_027522870.1, from coordinate 56,066 downwards.
GAGCTAGCACAAACCGTGTTTGATTTAGAGTTCCATATACATGTATCCATATAGGAGAAAACAGAGTGAAACCTCAAAATGAAAACGGTTACTTCAAACGAACGGTTTAACCTAGAAGAACGAAATTTGGTGAGCCAAGTGGGATTGGTGTACTGATCATTCCCTGAAAGTATCATCAAGATTGGGTGAAAAAGTGTTTGCTGAGATTTCAGGCAACTCGTAGTTTTTTGGAAGCTTGGCAACGCCTTTCCATGAAAGTGATTCTCGCCAGTCTCTGCTTAAAGCTACATCAACAGCAAACAAACCATAGAGATAGAACTTGAAACTGCTTTATTGGGTCAAGTTTCAAAGAGCTAGCACAAACCGTGTTTGATTTAGAGTTCCAAATACATGTATCTGTATAGGAGAAAACAGAGTGAAACCTCAAAATGAAAACGGTTACTGAAAACAAACGGTTTAACCTAGAAGAACGAAATTTGGTGAGCCAAGTGGGATTGGTGTACTGATCATTCGCTGAAAGTATCATCAAGATTGGGTGAAAAAGTGTTTGCTGAGATTTCAGGCAAATCGTAGTTTTTTGTAAGCTTGGCAACCCCTTTCCATGAAAAAGATTCTTGCCAGTCTCTGCTTAGGGCTATATTACAGCAAACAAACCATAGAGATAGAAATTAAAACTGCTTTATTGGGTCAAGTTTCAAAGAGCTAGCACAAACCGTGTTTGATTTAAAGTTCCAAATACATGTATTTTTATAGAAGAAAACAGAGTGAAACCTCAAAATGAAAACGGTTACTGCAAACGAACGGTTTAACCTAGAAGAACGAAATTTGGTGAGCCATGTGGGATTGGTGTAGTGATCATTCCCAGAAAGTATCATCAATATTGGGTGAAAAAGTGTTTGTTGAGATTTTAGGCAACTCGTAGTTTTTTGGAAGCTTGGCAACCCCTTTCCATGAAAGTGATTCTCGCCAGTCTCTGCTTAGGGTTACATCAACAGCAAACAAACCATAGAGATAGAACTTGAAACTGCTTTATGGGGTCAAGTATCAAAGAGCTAGAACAAACCGTGTTTGATTTAGAGTTCCAAATACATGTATCCGTATAGGAGAAAACAGAGTGAAACCTCAAAATGAAAACGTTTACTGCAAACGACCGGTTTAACCTAGAAGAACGAAATTTGGTGAGCCATGTGGGATTGGTGTAGTGATCATTCCCAGAAAGTATCATCAATATTGGGTGAAAAAGTGTTTGTTGAGATTTTAGGCAACTCGTAGTTTTTTGGAAGCTTGGCAACCCCTTTCCATGAAAGTGATTCTCGCCAGTCTCTGCTTAGGGTTACATCAACAGCAAACAAACCATAGAGATAGAACTTGAAACTGCTTTATTGGGTCAAGTTTCAAAGAGCTAGCACAAACCGTGTTTGATTTAGAGTTCCAAATACATGTATCCGCATAGGAGAAAACAGAGTGAAACCTCAAAATGAAAACGGTTACTGCAAACGAACGGTTTAACCTAGAAGAACGAAATTTGGTGAGCCAAGTGGGATTCCTGTACTGATCATTCCCTGAACGTATCAGGACGATTGGGTGAAAAATGTTTGCTGAGATTTCAGGCAACTCGTATTTTTTTGAAAGCTTGGCAACCCCTTTCCATGAAAGTGATTCCTACCAGACTCTACTAATGGCTACATCAACAGTAAACAAACCATAGTGAGAGAACTTGAAACTGCTTTATTTGGTCAAGTTACAAAGAGCTAGCACAAACCGTGTTTGATTTAGAGTTCCAAATACATGTATCCATGTAGGAGAAAACAGAGTGAAACCTCAAAATAAAAACGGTTATTGCAAACGAACGGTTTAACCTAGAAAAACGAAATCTGGTTAGCCAAGTGGGATTGGTGTACTGATCATTCCCTTAAAGTATCATCAAAATTGGGTAAAAAAGTGTTTGCTGAGATTTCAGGCAACTCGTAGTTTTTTGGAAGCTTGGCAACCCCTTTCAATGAAAGTGATTCTCGCAAGTCTCTGCTAATGGGTACATCAACAGTAAACAAACCATAGAGAGAGAACTTGAAACTGCTTTATTGTGTCAAGTTTCAAAGAGCTAGCACAAACCGTGTTGATTTAGAGTTCCAAATACATGTATCCGTATAGGAGAAAACAGAGTGAAACCTCAAAATGAAAACGGTTACTGCAAACGAACGGTTTAACCTAGAAGAACGAAATTTGGTGAGCCAAGTGGGACTGGTGTACTGATTATTCCCTGAAAGTATCATCAAGATTGGGTGAAAAAGTGTTTGCTGAGATTTCAGGCAACTCGTAGTTTTTTGGAAGCTTCGCAACCCCTTTCCATGAAAGTGATTCTCGCCAGTCTCTGCTTAGAGCTTCATCAACAGGAAACAAACCATAGAGATAGAACTTGAAACTGCTTTCTTGGGTCAAGTTTCAAAGAGCTAGCACAAACCGTGTTTGATTTAGTGTTCCAAATACATGTATCCATATAGGAGAAAACAGAGTGAAACCTCAAAATGAAAACGGTTACTGCAAACGAACGGTTTAACCTAGAAGAACGAAATGTGGTGAGCCAAGTGGGATTGGTGTACTGATCATTCCCTGAAAGTATCATCAAGATTGGGTGAAAAAGTGTTTGCTGAGATTTCAGGCAACTCGTAGTTTTTTGGAACCTTGGCAAGCCCTTTTCATGAAAGTAATTCTCGCCAGTCTCTGCTTAGGGCTACATCAACAGAAAACAAACCATAGAGATAAAACTTGACACTGCTTTATTGGGTCAGTTTCAAAGAGCTAGCACGAACCGTGTTTGAATTAGAGTTCCAAATACATGTATCCGTATAGGAGAAAACAGAGTGAAACCTCAAAATGAAAACGGTTACTCCAAACGAACCGTTTAACCTAGAAGAACGAAATTTGTTGAGCCAAGTGGCATTGGTGTACTGATCATTCCCTGAAAGTATCATCAAGATTGATTGAAAAAGTGTTTGCTGAGATTTCAGGCAACTGGTAGTTTTTTGGAAGCTTGGCAACACCTTTCCATGAAAGTGATTCTCGCCAGTCTCTGCTTAGGGCTACATCAACAGCAAACAAACCATAGAGATAGAACTTGAACCTGCTTTAGTGGGTCAAGTTTCAAAGAGCTAGCACAAACCGTGTTTGATTTAGAGTTCCATATACATGTATCCATATAGGAGAAAACAGAGTGAAACCTCAAAATGAAAACGGTTACTTCAAACGAACGGTTTAACCTAGAAGAACGAAATTTGGTGAGCCAAGTGGGATTGGTGTACTGATCATTCCCTGAAAGTATCATCAAGATTGGGTGAAAAAGTGTTTGCTGAGATTTCAGGCAACTCGTAGTTTTTTGGAAGCTTGGCAACGCCTTGCCATGAAAGTGATTCTCGCCAGTCTCTGCTTAAAGCTACATCAACAGCAAACAAACCATAGAGATAGAACTTGAAACTGCTTTATTGGGTCAAGTTTCAAAGAGCTAGCACAAACCGTGTTTGATTTAGAGTTCCAAATACATGTATCTGTATAGGAGAAAACAGAGTGAAACCTCAAAATGAAAACGGTTACTGAAAACAAACGGTTTAACCTAGAAGAACGAAATTTGGTGAGCCAAGTGGGATTGGTGTACTGATCATTCGCTGAAAGTATCATCAAGATTGGGTGAAAAAGTGTTTGCTGAGATTTCAGGCAAATCGTAGTTTTTTGGAAGCTTGGCAACCCCTTTCCATGAAAAAGATTCTTGCCAGTCTCTGCTTAGGGCTATATTACAGCAAACAAACCATAGAGATAGAACTTAAAACTGCTTTATTGGGTCAAGTTTCAAAGAGCTAGCACAAACCGTGTTTGATTTAGAGTTCCAAATACATGTATTTTTATAGGAGAAAACAGAGTGAAACCTCAAAATGAAAACGGTTACTGCAAACGAACGGTTTATCCTAGAAGAACGAAATTTGCTGAGCCAAGTGGGATTGGTGTACTGATCATTCCCTGAAAGTATCATCAAGATTGAGTGAAAAAGTGTTTGCTGAGATTTCAGGCAACTCGTAATTTTTTGGAAGCTTGGCAACCTCTTTCCATGAAAGTGATTCTTGCCAGTCTCTGTTAATGGCTACTTCAACAGCAAACAAACCATAGAGATAGAACTTGAAACTGCTTTATGGGGTCAAGTATCAAAGAGCTAGAACAAACCGTGTTTGATTTAGAGTTCCAAATACATGTATCCGTATAGGAGAAAACAGAGTGAAACCTCAAAATGAAAACGGTTACTGCAAACGACCGGTTTAACCTAGAAGAACGAAATTTGGTGAGCCATGTGGGATTGGTGTACTGATCATTCCCAGAAAGTATCATCAATATTGGGTGAAAAAGTGTTTGTTGAGATTTTAGGCAACTCGTAGTTTTTTGGAAGCTTGGCAATCCCTTTCCATGAAAGTGATTCTCGCCAGTCTCTGCTTAGGGTTACATCAACAGCAAACAAACCATAGAGATAGAACTTGAAACTTTTTTATTGGGTCCAGTTTCAAAGAGCTAGCACAAACCGTTTTTGATTTAGACTTCCAAATACATGTATCTGTATAGTAGAAAATAGAGTGAAACCTCAAAATGAAAACGGTTACTGCAAACGAAGGGTTTAACCTAGAAGAACGAAATTTGGTGAGCCATGTGGGATTGGTGTACTGATCATTCCCTAAAATTATCATCAAGATTGGGTGAAAAAGTGTTTGCTGAGATTTCAGGCAACTCGTAGTTTTTTGGAAGTTTGGCAACCCCTTTCCATGAAAGTGATTCTCGCCAGTCTCTGCTTAGGGATACATCAACAGCAAACAAACCATAGAGATAGAACTTGACACTGCTTTATTGGGTCAAGTTTCAAAGAGCTAGCACAAACCGTGTTTGATTTAGAGTTCCAAATACATGTATCCGTATAGGAGAAAACAGAGTGAAACCTCAAAATCAAAACGGTTACTGCAAACGAAAGGTTTAACCTAGAAGCACGAAATTTAATGAGCCAAGTGGGATTGGTGTACTGATCATTCCCTGAAAGTGTCATCAAGATTGGGTGAAAAAGTGTTTGCTGAGATTTCAGGCAACTCGTAGTTTTTTGATAGCTTGGCAACCCCTTTTCATGAAAGTGATTCTCGCCAGTCTCTGCTTAGGGCTACATCAAAAGCAAACAAACCATAGAGATAGAACTTGAAACTGCTTTATTGGGTTAAGTTTCAAAGAGCTAGCACAAACCGTGTTTGATTTAGAGTTCCAAATACATGTATCCGCATAGGAGAAAACAGAGTGAAACCTCAAAATGAAAACGGTTACTGCAAACGAACGGTTTAACCTAGAAGAACGAAATTTGGTGAGCCAAGTGGGATTCGTGTACTGATCATTCCCTGAACGTATCAGGACGATTGGGTGAAAAATGTTTGCTGAGATTTCAGGGAACTGGTAGTTTTTTGGAAGCTTGGCAGGCCCTTTCCATGAAAGTGATTCTTGCCAGTCTCAGCTTAGGGCTACATCAACAGCAAACAAACCATAGAGATAGAACTTGAAACTGCTTTATTGTGTCAAGTTTCAAAGAGCTAGCACAAACCGTGTTTGATTTAGAGTTCCAAATACATATATCCCTATAGGAGAAAACAGAGTGAAACCTCAAAATGAAACCGGTTACTGCCAATGAACGGTTTAACCTAGAAGAACGAAATTAGGCGAGCCAAGTGCGATTGTTGTACTGATCATTACCTGAAAGTTTCATCAAGATTGGGTGAAAAAGTGTGTGCTGAGATTTCAGGCAACTCGTAGTTTTTTGGAATCTTGGCAGGCCCTTTCCATGAATGTGATTCTCGCCAGTCTCTGCTTAGGGCGACATCAACAGCAAACAAACCATAGAGATATAACTTGAAACTGCTTTATTGTGTCAAGTTTCAAAGAGCTAGCACAAACCGTGTTTGATTTAGAGTTCCAAATACATGTATCCCTATAGGAGAAAACAGAGTGAAACCTCAAAATGAAACCGGTTACTGCCAACGAAAGGTTTAACCTAGAAGAACGAAATTTGGCGAGCCAAGTGGGATTGGTGTACTGATCATTACCTGAAAGTTTCATCAACATTGGGTGAAAAAGTGTGTGCTGAGATTTCAGGCAACTCGTAGTTTTTTGGAATCTTGGCAGGCCCTTTCCATGAAAGTGATTCTCGCCAGTCTCTGCTTAGGGCTACATCAACAGCAAACAAACCATAGAGAGAGAACTTGAAACTGCTTTATTGTGTCAAGTTTCAAAGAGCTAGCACAAACCGTGTTTGATTTAGAGTTCCAAATACATGTATCCTTATAGGAGAAAACAGAGTGAAACCTCAAAATGAAACCGGTTACTGCCAACGAACGGTTTAACCTAGAAGAACGAAATTTGGCGAGCCAAGTGGGATTCGTGTACTGATCATTCCCTGAACGTATCAGGACGATTGGGTGAAAAATGTTTGCTGAGATTTCAGGGAACTGGTAGTTTTTTGGAAGCTTGGCAGGCCCTTTCCATGAAAGTGATTCTTGCCAGTCTCAGCTTAGGGCTACATCAACAGCAAACAAACCATAGAGATAGAACTTGAAACTGCTTTATTGTGTCAAGTTTCAAAGAGCTAGCACAAACCGTGTTTGATTTAGAGTTCCAAATACATATATCCCTATAGGAGAAAACAGAGTGAAACCTCAAAATGAAACCGGTTACTGCCAATGAACGGTTTAACCTAGAAGAACGAAATTAGGCGAGCCAAGTGCGATTGTTGTACTGATCATTACCTGAAAGTTTCATCAAGATTGGGTGAAAAAGTGTGTGCTGAGATTTCAGGCAACTCGTAGTTTTTTGGAATCTTGGCAGGCCCTTTCCATGAATGTGATTCTCGCCAGTCTCTGCTTAGGGCGACATCAACAGCAAACAAACCATAGAGATATAACTTGAAACTGCTTTATTGTGTCAAGTTTCAAAGAGCTAGCACAAACCGTGTTTGATTTAGAGTTCCAAATACATGTATCCCTATAGGAGAAAACAGAGTGAAACCTCAAAATGAAACCGGTTACTGCCAACGAAAGGTTTAACCTAGAAGAACGAAATTTGGCGAGCCAAGTGGGATTGGTGTACTGATCATTACCTGAAAGTTTCATCAACATTGGGTGAAAAAGTGTGTGCTGAGATTTCAGGCAACTCGTAGTTTTTTGGAATCTTGGCAGGCCCTTTCCATGAAAGTGATTCTCGCCAGTCTCTGCTTAGGGCTACATCAACAGCAAACAAACCATAGAGAGAGAACTTGAAACTGCTTTATTGTGTCAAGTTTCAAAGAGCTAGCACAAACCGTGTTTGATTTAGAGTTCCAAATACATGTATCCTTATAGGAGAAAACAGAGTGAAACCTCAAAATGAAACCGGTTACTGCCAACGAACGGTTTAACCTAGAAGAACGAAATTTGGCGAGCCAAGTGGGATTCGTGTACTGATCATTACCTGAAAGTTTCATCAAGATTGGGTGAAAAAGTGTTTGCTGAGATTTCAGGCAATTCGTAGTTTTTTGGAATCTTGGCAGGCCCTTTCCATGAAAGTGATTCTCGCCAGTCTCTGCTTAGGGCTACATCAACAGCAAACAAACCATAGAGATAGAACTTGAAACTGCTTTATTGTGTCAAGTTTCAAAGAGCTAGCACAAACCGTGTTTGATTTAGAGTTCCAAATACATGTATCCCTATAGGAGAAAAGAGAGTGAAACCTCAAAATGAAAACGGTTACTGCAAACGAACGGTTTAACCTAGAACGAATTTGGTGAGCCAAGTGGGATAGGTGTACTGATCATTCCCTGAAAGTATCATCAGGATTGGGTGGAAAAAGTGTTTGCTGAGATTTCAGGCAACTCGTAGTTTTTTGGAAGCTTGGCAACCCCTTTTAATGAAAGTGATTCTCGCCAGTCTTTGCTTAGGCTACATTTACAGCAAACAAACCATAGAGATAGAACTTCACACTGCTTTATTGAGTCAAGTTTCAAAGAGCTAGCACAAACCGTGTTTGATTTAGAGTTGCAAATACATGTATCCGTATAGGAGAAAAGAGAGTGAAACCTCAAATGAAAACGGTTACTGCAAACGAACGGTTTAACCTAGAAGAACGAAATTTGGTGAGCCAAGTGGGATTGGTGTACTGATCATTCCCTGAAAGTATCATCACGATTGGGTGAAAAAGTGTTTGCTGAGATTTCAGGCAACTCGTAGATTTTTGGGAAGCTTGGCAACCCCTTTCCATGAAAGTGATTCTCGCCAGTCTCTGCTTAGGGCTACATCAACAGCAAACATACCATAGAGATAGAACTTGAAACTGCTTTATTGGGTCAAGTTTCAAAGAGCAGCACAAACCTTGTTTGATTTAGAGTTCCAAATACATGTATCCGTATAGGAGAAAACAGAGTGAAACCTCAAAATGAAAACGGTTACTGCCAATGAACGGTTTAACCTAGAAGACGAAATTTGGTGAGCCAAGTGGGATTGTGTGTACTGATCATTCCCTGAAAGTATCATCAATATTGGGTGAAAAAGTGGTTGCTGAGATTTCAGGCAATCCGTGGTTTTTTGGAAGCTTGGCAACCCCTTTCCTGAAAGTGATTTTCGCCAGTCTCTGCTTAGGACTACATCAACAGCAAACAAACCATAGAGATAGAACTTGAAACTGCTTTATTGGGTCAAGTTTCAAAGAGCTAGCACAAACCGTGTTTGATTTAGAGTTCCAAATACATGTATCCGTATAGGAGAATACAGAGTGAAACCTCAAAATGAAAAACGGTTACTGCAAACGAACGGTTTAACCTAGAAGAACGAAATTTGGTTAGCCAAGTGGGATTTGTGTACTGATCAGTCCCTGAAAGTATCATCAAGATTGGGTGAAAAAGTGTTTGCTGAGATTTCAGGAAACTCGTAGTTTTTTTGGAAGCTTGGCAAATCCTTTTCCATGAAAAGTGATTCTCGCCAGTCGCTGCTTAGGGCTACATCAACAGCAAAGAAACCATAGAGATAGAACTTGAAATTGCTTTATTGGGTCAAGTTTCAAAGAGCTAGCACAAACCGTGTTTGATTTAGAGTTCCAAATACATGTATCCTATAGGAGAAAACAGAGTGAAACCTCAAATGAAAACGGTTACTGCAAACGAACGGTTTTAAACCTAGAAGAACGAAATTTGGTGAGCCAAGTGGGATTGGTGTACTGATCATTCCCTGAAAGTATGATCACGATTGGGTGAAAAAGTGTTTGCTGAGATTTCAGGCAACTCGTAGTTTTTTGGAAGCTTGGAAACCCCTTTCCATGAAAGTGATTTCTCGCCAGTCTCTGCTTAAAGCTACATCAAAAGCAAACAAACCATAGAGATAGAACTTGAAACCGCTTTATTGGGTCAAGTTTCAAAGAGCTAGCACAAACCGTGTTTGATTTAGAGTTCCAAATACTTGTATCCGTATAGGAGAAAACAGAGTGAAACCTCAAAATGAAAACGGTTACTGCAAATGAACGGTTTAACCTAGAAGAACGAAATTTGGTGAGCCAAGTGGGGATTTGGTGTAAAGATCATTCCCTGAAAGTATCATCAAGATTGGGTGAAAAAGTGTTTGCTGAGATTTCAGGCAACTCGTAGTTTTTTGTAGGCTTGGCAAATCCTTTCCATGAAAGTGATTCTCGCCAGTCTCTGCTTAGGGCTATATCAACAAAAAAAACAAACCTTAGAGATAGAACTTGAAACTGCTTTATTGGGTCAAGTTTCCAAGAGCTAGCACAAACCGTGTTTGATTTAGAGTTCCAAATACATGTATCCCTATAGGAGAAAACAGAGTGAAACCTCAAAATGAAAACGGGTACTGCAAACGAACGGTTTAACATAGAAGAACGAAATTTGGCAAGCCAAGTGGGATTGGTGTACTGATCACTCCCTGAAAGTATCATGAAGATGGGTGAAAAAGTGTTTGCTGAGATTTCAGGCAACTCGTAGTTTTTTTGGAAGCTTGCAACCCCTTTCCATGAAAGTGATTCTCGCCAGTCTCTGCTTAGGGCTACATCAACAGCACACAAACCATAGAGAAAGAACTTGAAACTGATTTACTGGGTCAAGTTTCAAAAAGCTAGCACAAACCGTGTTTTATTTAGACTTCCAAATACATGTATCCGTATAGGAGAAAACAGAGTGAAACCTCAAAATGAAAACGTTTACTGCAAGACAACGTGTTAAACCTAGAAGAACGAAATTTGGTGAGCCAAGTGGATTGGTGTACTGATCATTCCCTGAAAGTATGATCACGATTGGGTGAAAAAAGTGTTTGCTGAGATTTCAGGCAACTCGTAGTTTTTGAAAGCTTGGCAACCCTTTTCATGAAAGTGATTCTCGCCTGTCTCTACTTAGGGCTACATCAACAGCAAACAAACCACTGAGATAGAACTTGAAACTGCTTTATTGGGTCAAGTTTCAAAGAGCTAGCACAAACCGTGTTTGAATTAGAGTTCCAAATAAATGTATCCGTATAGGAGAAAACACAGTGAAACCTCAAAATGAAAACGGTTACTGCAAACGTACGGTTTAACCTAGAAGAACGAAAATTTGGTGAGCCAAGTGGGATTGGTGTACTGATCAATCCCTGAAAGTATCGTCACGATTGGGTGAAAAAGTGTTTGCTGAGATTTCAGGCAACTCGTAGTTTTTGGAAGCTTGGCAACCCCTTTCCAGGAAAGTGATTCTCGCCAGTCTCTGCTTAGGGCTACATCAACAGCAAACAAACCACTGAGATTGAACTTGAAACTGCTTTATTGGGTCAAGTTTCAAAGAGCTAGCACATAACCGTGTTTGATTTAGAGTTCCAAATACATGTATCCGTATAGGCGAAAACAGAGTGAAACCTCAAAATGAAAACGGTTACTGCAAACGAACGGTTAACCTAGAAGAACGAAATTGGTGAACCAAGTGGGATTGGTGTACTGATCATTCCCTGAAAGTATCATCACGATTGGGTGAAAAAGTGTTTGCTGAGATTTCAGGAAACTCATAGTTTTGGAGGCTTAGTAACCCCTTTCTATGAAAGTGATTCTCGCCCAGTCTCTGCTTAGGGCTACATCAACAGCAAACTAACCACTGACATAGAACTTGAAACTGCTTTATTGGGTCAAGTTTCAAAGAGCTAGCACAAACCGTGTTTGATTTAGAGTTCCACATACATGTTTCCGTATAGGAGAAAACAGAGTGAAACCTCAAAATGAAAACGGTTACTGCAAACGAACGGTTTAACATAGAAGAACGAAATTTGGTTAGCCAAGTGAGATTGTTGTACTGATCATTCCCTGAAAGTATCATCAAGATTGGATGAAAAAGTGTTTGCTGAGATTCAGGAAACTCGTAGTTTTTTGGAAGCTTGGCAACCCCTTTCCATGAGAGTGATCTCGCCAGTCTCTGCTTAGGGCTACATCAACAGCAAACAAACCATAGAGATTAGAACTTGAAACTGCTCTATTGGGTCAAGTTTCAAAGAGCTAGCACAAACTGTGTTGGATTTAGAGTTCCAAATACATGTATCCGTATAGGAAGAAAAGAGAGTGAAACCTCAAAATGAAAACGGTTACTGAAAACGAACGGTTTAACCTAGAAGAACGAAATTTGGTTAGCCAAGTGGAATTGGTGTACTGATCATTACCTGAAAGTATCATCACGATTGGGTGAAAAAGTGGTTTGCTGAGATTTTAGGCAACTCGTAGTTTTTTGGAAGCTTGGCAGGCCCTTTCCATGAAAGCGATTCTCGCCAGTCTCTGCTTAGGGCTACATCAACAGCAAACAAACCATAAAGATAGAACTTGAAACCACTTATTGGGTCAAGTTTCAAAGAGCTAGCACAAACCGTGTTTGATTTAGAGTTCCAATACATGTATCCCTATAGGAAGAAAACAGAGTGAAACCTCAAAATGTAAACGGTTTACTGCAAACGAACGGTTTAACCTAGAAGAACGAAATTTGGTGAGCCAAGTGGGATTGGTGTACTGATCATTCCCTGAAAGTATCATCACGATGGGTGAAAAAGTGTTTGCTGAGATTTCAGGCAACTCGTAATTTTTGGAAGCTTGGCAACCCCTTTCCATGAAAGTGATTCTCGCCAGTCTCTGCTTAGGGCTACATCAACAGCAAACAAACCATAGAGATAGAACTTGAAACTGGTTTATTGGGTCAAGTTTCAAAGAGCTAGCACAAACCGTGTTTGAATTAGAGTTCCAAATACAATGTATCCCTATAGGAGAAAACAGAGTGAAACCTCAAAATGAAACGGTTACTGCAAATGACCGGTTTAACCTAGAAGAACGAAATTTGGCAAGCCAAGTGGGATTGGTGTACTGATCATTACCTGAAAGTATCATCAAGATTGGGTGAAAAAGGTGTTTGCTGAGATTTCAGGCAACTCGTAGATTTTTGGAAGCTTGGCAGGCACTTTCCATGAAAGTGATTCTCGCCACTCTCTGCTTAGGGCTACATCAACAGCAAACTAACCATAGGGATAGAATTTGAAACTGCTTTATGTGTCAAGTTTCAAAGAGCTAGCACAAACCGTGTTTTGATTTAGAGTTCCAAATACATGTATCCCTATAGGAGAAAAACAGAGTGAAACCTCAAAATGAAAACGGTTACTGAAAGAACGGTTTAACCTAGAAGAACGAAATTTGGCGAGCCAAGTGGGATTGGTGTACTGATCATTACCTGAAAGTATCATCAAGATTGGGTGAAAAAGTGTTTGCTGAGATTTCAGGCAACTCGTAGTTTTTTGGAAGCTTGGCCACCCCTTTCCATGAAAGTGATTCTCGCCAGTCTCTGCTTAAAGCTACATCAACAGCAAACAAACCATAGAGATAGAAACTTGAAACCGCTTTATTGGGTCAAGTTTCAAAGAGCTAGCACAAACCGTGTTTGATTTAGAGTTCCAAATACATGTATCCGTATAGGAGAAAACAGAGTGAAACCTCAAAATGAAAACGGTTACTGCAAATGAACGGTTTAACCTAGAAGAACGAAATTTGGTGAGCCAAGTGGGATTGGTGTAAAGATCATTCCCTGAAAGTATCATCAAGATTGGATGAAAAAGTGTTTGCTGAGATTTCAGGCAACTCGTAGTTTTTTGTAGGCTTGGCAAATCCTTTCCATGAAAGTGATTCTCGCCAGTCTCTGCTTAGGGCTATATCAACAAAAAAAAACAAACCTTAGAGATAGAACTTGAAACTGCTTTATTGGGTCAAGTTTCCAAGAGCTAGCACAAACCGTGTTTGATTTAGAGTTCCAAATACATGTATCCCTATAGGAGAAAACAGAGTGAAACCTCAAAATGAAAACGGTTACTGCAAACGAACGGTTTAACATAGAAGAACGAAATTTGGCAAGCCAAGTGGGATTGGTGTACTGATCACTCCCTGAAAGTATCATGAAGATGGGTGAAAAAGTGTTTGCTGAGATTTCAGGCAACTCGTAGTTTTTTGGAAGCTTGGCAACCCCTTTCCATGAAAGTGATTCTCGCCAGTCTCTGCTTAGGGCTACATCAACAGCACACAAACCATAGAGATAGAACTTGAAACTGATTTACTGGGTCAAGTTTCAAAAAGCTAGCACAAACCGTGTTTTATTTAGACTTCCAAATACATGTATCCGTATAGGAGAAAACAGAGTGAAACCTCAAAATGAAAACGGTTACTGCAAACGAACGGTTAAACCTAGAAGAACGAAATTTGGTGAGCCAAGTGGGATTGGTGTACTGATCATTCCCTGAAAGTATCGTCACGATTGGGTGAAAAAGTGTTTGCTGAGATTTCAGGCAACTCGTAGTTTTTGGAAGCTTGGCAACCCCTTTCCATGAAAGTGATTCTCGCCAGTCTCTGCTTAGGGCTACATCAACAGCAAACAAACCACTGAGATAGAACTTGAAACTGCTTTATTGGGTCAAGTTTCAAAGAGCTAGCACAAACCGTGTTTGATTTAGAGTTCCAAATACATGTATCCGTATAGGCGAAAACAGAGTGAAACCTCAAAATGAAAACGGTTACTGCAAACGAACGGTTTAACCTAGAAGAACGAAATTTGGTGAACCAAGTGGGATTGGTGTACTGATCATTCCCTGAAAGTATCATCACGATTGGGTGAAAAAGTGTTTGCTGAGATTTTCAGGCAACTCGTAGTTTTTGGAGGCTTAGTAACCCCTTTCTATGAAAGTGATTCTCGCCAGTCTCTGCTTAGGGCTACATCAACAGCAAACTAACCACTGACATAGAACTTGAAACTGCTTTATTGGGTCAAGTTTCAAAGAGCTAGCACAAACGTGCTTGATTTAGAGTTCCACATACATGTATCCGTATAGGAGAAACAGAGTGAAACCTCAAAATGAAAACGGTTACTGCAAACGAACGGTTTAACCTAGAAGAACGAAATTTGGTTAGCCAAGTGAGATTGGTGTACTGATCATTCCCTGAAAGTATCATCAAGATTGGATGAAAAAGTGTTTGCTGAGATTTCAGGAAACTCGTAGTTTTTTGGAAGCTTGGCAACCCCTTTCCATGAGAGTGATTCTCGCCAGTCTCTGCTTAGGGCTACATCAACAGCAAACAAACCATAGAGATAGAACTTGAACTGGTTTATTGGGTCAAGTTTCAAAGAGCTAGCACAAACCGTGTTTGAATTAGTGTTCCAATACATGTAACCTATAGGAGAAAACAGAGTGAAACCTCAAAATGAAAACGGTTACTGCAAATGACCGGTTGACCTAGAAGAACGAAATTTGGCAAGCCAAGTGGGGATTGGGGTACTGATCATTACCTGAAAGTATCATCAAGATTGGGTGAAAAAGTGTTTGCTGAGATTTCAGGCAACTCGTAGGTTTTGGAAGCTTGGCAGGCACTTTCCATGAAAAGTGATTCTCGCCACTCTCTGCTTAGGGCTACATCAACAGCAAACTAACCATAGGAATAGAATTTGAAACTGCTTTAGTGTGTCAAGTTTCAAAGAGCTAGCACAAACCGTGTTTGATTTAGAGTTCCAAATACATGTATCCCTATAGAAGAAAACAGAGTGAAACCTCAAAATAAAAACGGTTACTGCAAACAAACGGTTTAACCTAGAAGAACGAAATTTGGTGAGTCAAGTGGGATTGGTGTACTGATCATTACCTGAAAGTATCATCAAGATTGGGTGAAAAAGTGTTTGCTGAGATTTCAGGCAACTCTTAGTTTTTTGGAAGCTTGGCAGGCCCTTTCTATGAAAGTGATTCTCGCCAGTCTCTGCTTAGGGCTACATCAACAGCAAACAAACATAGAGATAGAACTTGAAACAGCTTTATTGTGTGAAGTTTCAAAGAGCTAGCACAAACCGTGTTTGATTTCGAGTTCCAAATACATGTATCCCTATAGAAGAAAACAGAGTGAAACCTCAAAAAATAAAACGGTTACTGCAAACAAACGGTTTAACCTAGAAGAACGAAATTTGGTGAGCCAAGTGGGATTGGTGTACTGATCATTACCTGAAAGTATCATCAAGATTGGGTGAAAAAGTGTTTGCTGAAATTTCAGGAAACTCATAGGTTTTTGGAAGCTTGGCAGGCCCTTTCTATGAAAGTGATTCTCGCCAGTCTCTGCTTAGGGCTACATCAACAGCAAACAAACCATAGAGATAGAACTTGAAACTGCTTTATTGTTTCAAGTTTCAAAGACCTAGCACAAACTGTGTTTGATTTAGAGTTTCAAAAATATGTATCCCTATAGGAGAAAACAGAGTGAAACCTCAAAATGAAAACGGTTACTGAAAGGAACGGTTTAACCTAGAAGAACGAAATTTGGCGAGCCAAGTGGGATTGGTGTACTGATCATTACCTGAAAGTATCATCAAGATTGGGTGAAAAAGTGTTTGCTGAGATTTCAGGCAACTCGTAGTTTTTTGGAAGCTTGGAAGGCCCTTTCCATGAAGGTGATTCTCGCCAGTCTCTGATTAGGGCTAAATCAACAGCAAACAAACCATAGAGATAGAACTTGAAACTGCTTTATTGTGTCAAGTTTCAAAGAGCTAGCACAAACCGTGTTTGATTTAGAGTTCCAAATACATGTATCCCTATAGGAGAAAACAGAGTGAAACCTCAAAATGAAAACGGTTACTGCAAACGACCGGTTTAACCTAGAAGAACGAAATTTGGCAAGCCCAGTGGGATTGGTGTACTGATCATTACCTGAAAGTATCATCAAGATTGGGTGAAAAAGTGTTTGCTGAGATTTCAGGCAACTCGTAGGTTTTTGGAAGCTTGGCAGGCACTTTCCATGAAAGTGATTCTCGCCACTCTCTGCTTAGGGCTACATCAACAGCAAACTAACCATCGGGATAGAACTTGAAACTGCTGTAGTGTGTCAAGTTTCAAAGAGCTAGCACAAACCGTGTTTGATTTAGAGTTCCAAATACATGAATCCCTATAGGAGAAAACAGAGTGAAACCTCAAAATGAAAACGGTTACTGCAAACGAACGGTTTAACCTAGAAGAACGAAATTTGGCGAGCCAAGTGGGATTGGTGTCCTGATCATTACCTGAAAGTATCATCAAGATTGGGTGAAAAAGTGTTTGCTGAGATTTCAGGCAACTCGTATTTTTTTTTTAGTTTGGCAGGCCCTTTCCATGAAAGTGATTCTCGCCAGTCGCTGCTTAGGGCTACATCAACAGCAAACAAACCATAGATATAGAACTTGAAACTGCTTTATTGTGTCAAGCTTCAAAGAGCTAGCACAAACCGTGTTTGATTTAGAGTTCCAAATACATGTATCCCTATAAGAGAAAACAGAGTGAAACCTCAAAATGAAACCGGTTACTGCCAATGAACTGTTTAACCTAGAAGAACGAAATTTGGCGATCCAAGTGGGATTGGAGTACTGATCATTACCTGAAAGTTTCATCAAGATTGGGTGAAAAAGTGTTTGCTGAGATTTCAGGCAACTCGTAGTTTTTCGGAAGCTTGGCAGGCCCTTTCCATGAAAGTGATTCTCGCCAGTCTCTGCTTAGGGCTACATCAACAGCAAACAAACCTTAGAGATAGAACTTGAAACTGCTTTATTGTGTCAAGTTTCAAAGAGCTAGCACAAACCGTGTTTGATTTAGAGTTCCAAATACATGTATCCCTTTGAAGAAAACAGAGTGAAACCTCAAAATGAAACCGGTTACTGCCAACGAACGGTTTAACCTAGAAGAACGAAATTTGGCGAGCCAAGTGGGATTGGTGTACTGATCATTACCTGAAAGTTTCATCAAGATTGGGTGAAAAAGTGTGTGCTGAGACTTCAGGCAACTCGTAGTTTTTTTTAAGTTTGGCAGGCCCTTTCCATGAAAGTGATTCTCGCCAGTCTCTGCTTAGGGCTACATCAACAGCAAACAAACCATAGAGATAGAACTTTAAACTGCTTTATGGTGTCAAGTTTCAAAGAGCTAGCACAAACCGTGTTTGATTTAGAGTTCCAAATACATGTATCCCTATAGGAGAAAACAGAGTGAAACCTCAAAATGAAACTGGTTACTGCCAACGAACGGTTTAACCTAGAAGAATGAAATTTGGCGAGCCAAGTGGGATTGGTGTACTGATCATTACCTGAAAGTTTCATCAAGATTGGGTGAAAAAGTGTGTGCTGAGATTACAGGAAACTCGTAGGTTTTTGGAAGCTTGGCAGGCACTTTCCATGAAAGTGATTCTCGCCAGTCTCTCCTTAGGGCTACATCAACAGCAAACAAACCATAGAGATATAACTTGAAACTGCTTTATTGTGTCAAGTTTCAAAGAGCTAGCACAAACCGTGTTTGATTTAGAGTTCCAAATACATGTATCCCTATGGGAGAAAACAGAGTGAAACCTCAAAATGAAACCGGTTACTGCCAACGAACGGTTTAACCTAGAAGAACGAAATTTGTTGAGCCAAGTGGGATTGTTGTACTCATCATTACCTGAAAGTTTCATCAAGATTGGGTGAAAAAGTGTGTGCTGAGATTTCAGGCAACTCGTAGTTTTTTGGAAGCTTGGCAGGCCCTTTCCATGAAAGTGATTCTCGCCAGTCTCTGCTTAGGGCAACATCAACAGCAAACAAACCATAGAGATAGAACTCAAAACTGCTTTATTGTGTCAAGTTTCAAAGAGCTAGCACTAACCGTGTTTGATTTAGAGTTCCAAATACATGTATCCCTATAGGGGAAAACAGAGTGAAACCTCAACATGAAACCGGTTACTGCCAACGAACGGTTTAACCTAGAAGAACGAAATTTGGCGAGCCAAGTGGGATTGGTGTACTGATCATTACCTGAAAGTTTCATCAAGATTGGGTGAAAAAGTGTGTGCTGAGACTTCAGGCAACTCGTAGTTTTTTTTAAGTTTGGCAGGCCCTTTCCATGAAAGTGATTCTCGCCAGTCTCTGCTTAGGGCTACATCAACAGCAAACAAACCATAGAGATAGAACTTTAAACTGCTTTATGGTGTCAAGTTTCAAAGAGCTAGCACAAACCGTGTTTGATTTAGAGTTCCAAATACATGTATCCCTATAGGAGAAAACAGAGTGAAACCTCAAAATGAAACTGGTTACTGCCAACGAACGGTTTAACCTAGAAGAATGAAATTTGGCGAGCCAAATGGGATTGGTGTACTGATCATTACCTGAAAGTTTCATCAAGATTGGGTGAAAAAGTGTGTGCTGAGATTACAGGAAACTCGTAGTTTTTTGGAAGCTTGGCATGCCCTTTCCATGAAAGTGATTCTTGCCAGTCTCCGCTTAGGGCTACATCTACAGCAAACAAACCATAGAGATAGAACTTGAAACTGCTTTATGGTGTCAAGTTTCAAAGAGCTAGCACAAACCGTGTTTTATTTAGAGTTCCAAATACATGTATCCCTATACGAAAAAACAGAGTGAAACCTCAAAATGAAACTGGTTACTGCCAACGAACGGTTTAACCTAGAAGAATGAAATTTGGCGAGCCAAGTGGGATTGGTGTACTGATCATTACCTGAAAGTTTCATCAAGATTGGGTGAAAAAGTGTGTGCTGAGATTTCAGGCAACTCGTAGTTTTTTGGAATCTTGGCAGGCCCTTTCCATGAAAGTGATTCTCGCCAGTCTCTGCTTAGGGCTACATCAACAGCAAACAAACCATAGAGACAGAACTTGAAACTGCTTTATTGTGTCAAGTTTCAAAGAGCTAGCACAAACCGTGTTTGATTTAGAGTTCCAAATACATGTATCCCTATGGGAGAAAACAGAGTGAAACCTCAAAATGAAACCGGTTACTGCCAACGAACGGTTTAACCTACAAGAAGGAAATTTGGCGAGCCGAGTGGGATTGGTGTACTGATCATTACCTGAAAGTTTCATCAAGATTGGGTGAAAAAGTGTGTGCTGAGATTTCAGGCAACTCGTAGTTTTTTGGAAGCTTGGCAGGCCCTTTCCATGAAAGTGATTCTCGCCAGTCTCTGCTTAGGGCTACATCAACAGCAAACAAACCATAGAGATAGAACTTGAAACTGCTTTATTCTGTCAAGTTTCAAAGAGCTAGAACAAACCGTGTTTGATTTAGAGTTCCAAGTACATGTATCCCTATAGGAGAAAACACAGTGAAACCTCAATATGAAACTGGTTACTGCCAACGAACGGTTTAACCTAGAAGAACGAAATTTGGCGAGCCAAGTGGGATTCGTGTACTGATCATTACCTGAAAGTTTCATCAAGATTGGGTGAAAATGTGTGTGCTGAGATTTCAGGCAACTCATAGTTTTTTGGAAGCTAGGCAGGCCCTTTCCATGATAGTGATTCTTGCCAGTCTCTGCTTAGGGCTACATCAATAGCAAACAAACCATAGAGATAGAACTTGAAACTGCTTTCTTGAGTCAAGTTTCAAAGAGCTAGCACAAACCGTGTTTGATTTAGAGTTCCAAATACATGTATCCCTATAGGAGAAAACAGAGTGAAACCTCAAAATGAAAGCGGTTGCTGCCAACGAACGGTTTAACCTAGAAGAACGAAATTTGGCGAGCCAAGTGGGATTGGTGTACTGATCATTACTTGAAAGTTTCATCAAGATTGGGTGAAAAAGTGTGTGCTGAGATTTCAGGCAACTTATAGTTTTTTGGCAGCTTGGCAGGCCCTTTCCATGAAAGTGATTCTCACCAGTCTCTGCTTAGGGCTACATCAACAGCAAACAAACCATAGAGATAGAACTTGACACTGCTTTATTGTGTCAAGTTTCAAAGAGCTAGCACAAACCGTGTTTGATTTAGAGTTCCAAATACATGTATCCCTATAGGAGAAAACAGAGTGAAACCTCAAAATGAAACCTGTTACGACCAACGAACGGTTTAACCTAGAAGAACGAAATTTGGCGAGCCGAGTGGGATTGGTGTACTGATCATTACCTGAAAGTTTCATCAAGATTGGGTAAAAAAGTGTGTGCTGAGATTTCAGGCAACTCGTAGTTTTTTGGAAGCTTGGCAGGCCCTTTCCATGAAAGTGATTCTCGCCAGTCTCTGCTTAGGGCTACATCAACAGCAAACAAACCATAGAGATAGAACTTGAAACTGCTTTATTGTGTCAAGTTTCAAAGAGCTAGCACAAACCGTGTTTGATTTAGAGTTCCAAGTACATGTATCCCTATAGGAGAAAACACAGTGAAACCTCAAAATGAAACCGGTTACTGCGAACGAACGGTTCAACCTAGAAGAACGAAATTTGGCGAGCCAAGTGGGATTCGTGTACTGATGATTACCTGAAAGTTTCATCAAGATTGGGTGAAAAAATGTGTGCTGAGATTTCAGGCAACTCGTAGTTTTTTGGAAGCTTGGCAAGCCCTTTCCATGAAAGTGATTCTCGCCAGTCTCTGCTTAGGGCTACATCAACAGCAAACAAACTATAGAGATAGAACTTGAAACTGCTTTTATGTGTCAAGTTTCAAAGAGCTAGCACAAACCGTGGTTTATTTAGAGTTCCAAATACATGTATCCCTATACGAGAAAACAGAGTGAAAACTCAAAATGAAACCGGTTACTGCCAACGAACGGTTTAACCTAGAAGAACGAAATTTGGCGAGCCGAGTGGGATTGGTGTACTGATCATTACCTGAAAGTTTCATCAAGATTGGGTGAAAAAGTGTGTGCTGAGATTTCAGGCAACTCGTAGTTTTTTGGAAGCTTGGCAGGCCCATTCCATGAAAGTGATTCTCGCCAGTCTCTGCTTAGGGCTACATCGACAGAAAACAAACCATAGAGATAGAACTTGAAACTGCTTTATTGTGTCAAGTTTCAAAGAGCTAGCACAAACCGTGTTTGATTTAGAGTTCCAAATACATGTATCCCTATAGGAGAAAACAGAGTGAAACCTCAAAATGAAACCGGTTACTTCCAACGAACGGTTTAACCTAGAAGAACGAAATTTGGCGAGAAAAGTGGGATTCGTGTACTGATCATTACCTGAAAGTTTCATCAAGATTGGGTGAAAAAGTGTGTGCTGAGATTTCAGGCAACTCGTAGTTTTTTGGAAGCTTGGCAGGCCCTTTCCATGGAAGTGATTCTCGCCAGTCTCTGCTTAGGGGTACATCAACAGCAAACAAACCATAGAGATAGAACTTGAAACTGCTTTATTGTGTCAAGTTTCAAAGAGCTAGCACAAACCGTGTTTGATTTAGAGTTCCAAATGCATGTATCCCTATAGGAGAAAACAGAGTGAAACCTCAAAATGAAATCGGTTGCTGCCAACGAACGGTTTAACCTAGAAGAACGAAATTTGGCGAGCCAAGTGGGATTGGTGTACTGATCATTACCTGAAAGTATCATCAAGATTGGGTGAAAAAGAATTTGCTGAGATTTTAGGCAACTCAGAGTTTTTTGGAAGCTTGGCAGGCCCGTTCCATGAAAGTGATACTCGCCAGTCTATGCTTATGGCTACATCAACAGCAAACAAACCATAGAGATAGAACTTGAAACTGCTTTATTGTGTCAAGTTTCAAAGAGCTAGCATAAACCGTGTTTGATTTAGAGTTCCAAATACATGTATCCCTATAGGAGAAAACAGAGTGAAACCTCAAAATGAAAACGGTTACTGAAAGGACCGTTTTAACCTAGAAGAACGAAATTTGGTGAGCCAAGTGGGATTTGTGTACTGATCATTACCTGAAAGTATCATCAAGATTGGGTGAAAAAGTGTTTGCTGAGATTTCAGGCAACTCGTAGTTTTTAGGAAGCTTGGCAGGCCCTTTCCATGAAAGTGATTCTCGCCAGTCTCTGCTTAGGGCTACATCAACAGCAAACAAACCATAGAGATAGAACTTGAAACAGCTTTATTGTGTCAAGTTTCAAAGAGCTAGCACAAACCGTGTTTGATTTAGAGTTCCAAATACATGTATCCCTATAGGAGAAAACAGAGTGAAACCTCAAAATAAAAACGGTTACTGCCAACGAACGGTTTAACCTAGGAGAACGAAATGTGGCGAGCCAAGTGCGATTGGTGTACTGATCATTACCTGAAAGTATCATCAAGACTGGATGAAAAAGTGTTTGCTGAGATTTCAAGAAACTCGTAGTTTTTTGGAAGCTTGGCAGGCCCTTTCCATGAAAGTGATTCTCGCCAGTCTCTGCTTCCGGCTACATAAACAGCAAACAAATCATAGAGATAGAACTTGAAACTGCTTTATTGTGTCAAGTTTCAAAGAGCTAGCACAAACCGTGTTTGATTTAGAGTTCCAAATACATGTATCCCTATAGCAGAAAACAGAGAAACCCTCAAAATGAAAACGGTTTACTGCCAACGAACGGTTTAACCTAGAAGAATGAAATTTGGCGAGCCAAGTGGGATTGGTGAACTGATCATTACCTGAAAGTATCATTAAGATTGGGTGAAAAAGTGTTTGCTTAAATTTCAGGCAACTCGTACTTTTTTGGAAGCTTGGCAGGCTTTTTCCATGTAAGTGATTCTCGCCAGTCTCTGATTAGGGCTACATCAACAGCAAACAAACCATAGAGTTAGAACTTGAAACTGATTTATTGTGTCAAGTTTCAAAGAGCTAGCACAAACCGTGTTTGATTTAGAGTTCCAAATACATGTATCCCTATAGGAGAAAACAGAGTGAAACCTGAAAATTAAACCGGATACTGCCAACGAACGGTTTAACCTAGAAGAACGAAATTTGGCGAGCCAAGTGAGATTGGTGTACCGATCATTACCTGAAAGTATCATAAAGATTGGGTGAAAAAGTGTTTGCTGAAATTTCAGGCAACTCTTAGTTTTTTAGAAGCTTGGCAGGCCCTTTCCATGAAAGTGATTCTCGCCAGTCTCTGCTTAGGCCTACATCAACAGGAAACAAACCATAGAGATAGAACTTGAAACTGCTTTATTGTGTCAAGTTTCAAAGAGCTAGGACAAAGCGTGTTTGATTTAGAGTTCCAAATACATGTATCCCTATAGGAGAAAACAGAGTGAAACCTCAAAATGAAACCGGTTACTGCCAACGAACGGTTTAACCTAGAAGAACGAAATTTGGCGAGCCAAGTGGGATTGGTGTACTGATCATTACCTGAAAGTTTCATCAAGATTGGGAGAAAAAGTGTGTGCTGAGATGTCAGGCAACTCATAGTTTTTTGGAAGCTTTGCAGGCCCTTTCCATGAAAGTGATTCTCGCCAGTCTCTGCTTAGGGCTACATCAACAGCAAACAAACCATAGAGATAGAACTTGAAACTGCTTTATTGTGTCAAGTTTCAAAGAGCTAGCACAAACCGTGTTTGATTTAGAGTTCCAAATACATGTATCCCTATAGGAGAAAACAGAGTGAAACCTCAAAATGAAACCGGTTACTGCCAACGAACGGTTTAACCTAGAAGAACGAAATTTGGCGAGCCAAGTGGGATTTGTGTACTGATCATTACCTGAAAGTTTCATCAAGATTGGGTGAAAAAGTGTTTGCTGAGATTTCAGGCAACTCGTAGTTTTTTGGAAGCTTGGCAGGCCCTTTCCATGAAAGTGATTCTTGCCAGTCTCTGCTTAGTGCTACATCAACAGCAAACAAACCATAGAAATAGAACTTGAAACTGCTTTATTGTGTCAAGTTTCAATGAGCTAGCACAAACCATGTTTGATTTAGTGTTCTAAATACATGTATCCCTTTGAAGAAAACAGAGTGAAACCTCAAAATGAAACCGGTTACTGCCAACGAACGGTTTAACCTAGAAGAAAGAAATTTGGTGAGCCAAGTGGGATTGGTGTACTGATCATTACCTGAAAGTATCATCAAGATTGGTGGAAAAAGTGTGTGTTGAGATTTCAGGCAACTCGTAGTTTTTTGGAAGCTTGGCAGGCCCTTTCCATAAAAGTGATTCTCGCCAGTCTCTGCTTAGGGCTACATCAACAGCAAACAAACCATAGAGATAGAACTTGAAACTGCTTTATTGTGTCAAGTTTCAAAGAGCTAGCACAAACCGTGTTTGATTTAGAGTTCTAAATACATGTATCCCTATAGGAGAAAACAGAGTGAAACCTCAAAATGAAACCGGTTACTGCCAACGAACTGTTTAACCTAGAAGAACGAAATTTGGCAAGCCAAGTGGGATTGGTGTACTGATCATTACCTGAAAGTTTCATCAAGATTGGGTGAAAAAGTGTTTGCTGAGATTTCAGGCAACTCGTAGTTTTTCGGAAGCTTGGCAGGCCCTTTCCATGAAAGTGATTCTCGCCAGTCTCTGCTTAGGGCTACATCAACAGCAAACAAACCATAGAGATAGAACTTGAAACTGCTTTGTTGTGTCAATTTTCAAAGAGCTAGCACAAACCGTGTTTGATTTAGAGTTCCAAATACATGTATCCCTTTGAATAAAACAGAGTGAAACCTCAAAATGAAACCGGTTACTGCCAACGAATGGTTTAACCTAGAAGAACGAAATTTGGCGAGCCAAGTGGGATTGGTGTACTGATCATTACCTGAAAGTATCTTCAAGATTGGGTGAAAAAGTGTTTTCTGAGATTTAAGGCAACTCGTAGTTTTTTGGAAGCTTGGCAGGCCCTTTCCATGAAAGTGATTCTCGCCAGTCTCTGCTTAGGGCTACATCAACAGCAAACAAACCATAGAGATAGAACTCGAAACTGCTTTATTGTGTCAAGTTTCAAAGAGCTAGCACTAACCGTGTTTGATTTAGAGTTCCAAATACATGTATCCCTATAGGGGAAAACAGAGTGAAACCTCAAAATGAAATCGGTTACTGCCAACGAACTTTTTAACCTAGAAGAACGAAATTTGGCGAGCCAAGTGGGATTGGTGTACTGATCATTACCTGAAAGTTTCATCAAGATTGGGTGAAAAAGTGTGTGCTGAGACTTCAGGCAACTCGTAGTTTTTTTTAAGTTTGGCAGGCCCTTTCCATGAAAGTGATTCTCGCCAGTCTCTGCTTAGGGCTACATCAACAGCAAACAAACCATAGAAATAGAACTTGAAACTGCTTTATTGTGTCAAGTTTCAATGAGCTAGCACAAACCATGTTTGATTTAGTGTTCTAAATACATGTATCCCTTTGAAGAAAACAGAGTGAAACCTCAAAATGAAACCGGTTACTGCCAACGAATGGTTTAACCTAGAAGAACGAAATTTGGCGAGCCAAGTGGGATTGGTGTACTGATCATTACCTGAAAGTATCTTCAAGATTGGGTGAAAAAGTGTTTTCTGAGATTTAAGGCAACTCGTAGTTTTTTGGAAGCTTGGCAGGCCCTTTCCATGAAAGTGATTCTCGCCAGTCTCTGCTTAGGGCTACATCAACAGGAAACAAACCATAGAGATAGAACTTGAAACTGCTTTATTGTGTCAAGTTTCAAAGAGCTAGGACAAAGCGTGTTTGATTTAGAGTTCCAAATACATGTATCCCTATAGGAGAAAACAGAGTGAAACCTCAAAATGAAAGCGGTTGCTGCCAACGAACGGTTTAACCTAGAAGAACGAAATTTGGCGAGCCAAGTGGGATTGGTGTACTGATCATTACTTGAAAGTTTCATCAAGATTGGGTGAAAAAGTGTGTGCTGAGATTTCAGGCAACTTATAGTTTTTTGGCAGCTTGGCAGGCCCTTTCCATGAAAGTGATTCTCACCAGTCTCTGCTTAGGGCGACATCAACAGCAAACAAACCATAGAGATAGAACTTGACACTGCTTTATTGTGTCAAGTTTCAAAGAGCTAGCACAAACCGTGTTTGATTTAGAGTTCCAAATACATGTATCCCTATAGGAGAAAACAGAGTGAAACCTCAAAATGAAACCTGTTACGACCAACGAACGGTTTAACATAGAAGAACGAAATTTGGCGAGCCGAGTGGGATTGGTGTACTGATCATTACCTGAAAGTTTCATCAAGATTGGGTAAAAAAGTGTGTGCTGAGATTTCAGGCAACTCGTAGTTTTTTGGAAGCTTGGCAGGCCCTTTCCATGAAAGTGATTCTCGCCAGTCTCTGCTTAGGGCTACATCAACAGCAAACAAACCATAGAGATAGAACTTGAAACTGCTTTATTGTGTCAAGTTTCAAAGAGCTAGCACAAACCGTGTTTGATTTAGAGTTCCAAGTACATGTATCCCTATAGGAGAAAACACAGTGAAACCTCAAAATGAAACCGGTTACTGCGAACGAACGGTTTAACCTAGAAGAACGAAATTTGGCGAGCCAAGTGGGATTCGTGTACTGATGATTACCTGAAAGTTTCATCAAGATTGGGTGAAAAAATGTGTGCTGAGATTTCAGGCAACTCGTAGTTTTTTGGAAGCTTGGCAAGCCCTTTCCATGAAAGTGATTCTCGCCAGTCTCTGCTTAGGGCTACATCAACAGCAAACAAACTATAGAGATAGAACTTGAAACTGCTTTTATGTGTCAAGTTTCAAAGAGCTAGCACAAACCGTGGTTTATTTAGAGTTCCAAATACATGTATCCCTATACGAGAAAACAGAGTGAAAACTCAAAATGAAACCGGTTACTGCCAACGAACGGTTTAACCTAGAAGAACGAAATTTGGCGAGCCGAGTGGGATTGGTGTACTGATCATTACCTGAAAGTTTCATCAAGATTGGGTGAAAAAGTGTGTGCTGAGATTTCAGGCAACTCGTAGTTTTTTGGAAGCTTGGCAGGCCCATTCCATGAAAGTGATTCTCGCCAGTCTCTGCTTAGGGCTACATCGACAGAAAACAAACCATAGAGATAGAACTTGAAACTGCTTTATTGTGTCATGTTTCAAAGAGCTAGCACAAACCGTGTTTGATTTAGAGTTCCAAATACATGTATCCCTATAGGAGAAAACAGAGTGAAACCTCAAAATGAAACCGGTTACTTCCAACGAACGGTTTAACCTAGAAGAACGAAATTTGGCGAGAAAAGTGGGATTCGTGTACTGATCATTACCTGAAAGTTTCATCAAGATTGGGTGAAAAAGTGTGTGCTGAGATTTCAGGCAACTCGTAGTTTTTTGGAAGCTTGGCAGGCCCTTTCCATGGAAGTGATTCTCGCCAGTCTCTGCTTAGGGGTACATCAACAGCAAACAAACCATAGAGATAGAACTTGAAACTGCTTTATTGTGTCAAGTTTCAAAGAGCTAGCACAAACCGTGTTTGATTTAGAGTTCCAAATGCATGTATCCCTATAGGAGAAAACAGAGTGAAACCTCAAAATGAAATCGGTTGCTGCCAACGAACGGTTTAACCTAGAAGAACGAAATTTGGCGAGCCAAGTGGGATTGGTGTACTGATCATTACCTGAAAGTATCATCAAGATTGGGTGAAAAAGAATTTGCTGAGATTTTAGGCAACTCAGAGTTTTTTGGAAGCTTGGCAGGCCCGTTCCATGAAAGTGATACTCGCCAGTCTATGCTTATGGCTACATCAACAGCAAACAAACCATAGAGATAGAACTTGAAACTGCTTTATTGTGTCAAGTTTCAAAGAGCTAGCATAAACCGTGTTTGATTTAGAGTTCCAAATACATGTATCCCTATAGGAGAAAACAGAGTGAAACCTCAAAATGAAAACGGTTACTGAAAGGAACGTTTTAACCTAGAAGAACGAAATTTGGTGAGCCAAGTGGGATTTGTGTACTGATCATTACCTGAAAGTATCATCAAGATTGGGTGAAAAAGTGTTTGCTGAGATTTCAGGCAACTCGTAGTTTTTAGGAAGCTTGGCAGGCCCTTTCCATGAAAGTGATTCTCGCCAGTCTCTGCTTAGGGCTACATCAACAGCAAACAAACCATAGAGATAGAACTTGAAACAGCTTTATTGTGTCAAGTTTCAAAGAGCTAGCACAAACCGTGTTTGATTTAGAGTTCCAAATACATGTATCCCTATAGGAGAAAACAGAGTGAAACCTCAAAATAAAAACGGTTACTGCCAACGAACGGTTTAACCTAGGAGAACGAAATGTGGCGAGCCAAGTGCGATTGGTGTACTGATCATTACCTGAAAGTATCATCAAGACTGGATGAAAAAGTGTTTGCTGAGATTTCAAGAAACTCGTAGTTTTTTGGAAGCTTGGCAGGACCTTTCCATGAAAGTGATTCTCGCCAGTCTCTGCTTCCGGCTACATAAACAGCAAACAAATCATAGAGATAGAACTTGAAACTGCTTTATTGTGTCAAGTTTCAAAGAGCTAGCACAAACCGTGTTTGATTTAGAGTTCCAAATACATGTATCCCTATAGCAGAAAACAGAGTGAAACCTCAAAATGAAAACGGTTACTGCCAACGAACGGTTTAACCTAGGAGAATGAAATTTGGCGAGCCAAGTGGGATTGGTGAACTGATCATTACCTGAAAGTATCATTAAGATTGGGTGAAAAAGTGTTTGCTTAAATTTCAGGCAACTCGTACTTTTTTGGAAGCTTGGCAGGCTTTTTCCATGTAAGTGATTCTCGCCAGTCTCTGATTAGGGCTACATCAACAGCAAACAAACCATAGAGTTAGAACTTGAAACTGATTTATTGTGTCAAGTTTCAAAGAGCTAGCACAAACCGTGTTTGATTTAGAGTTCCAAATACATGTATCCCTATAGGAGAAAACAGAGTGAAACCTGAAAATTAAACCGGTTACTGCCAACGAACGGTTTAACCTAGAAGAACGAAATTTGGCGAGCCAAGTGAGATTGGTGTACCGATCATTACCTGAAAGTATCATAAAGATTGGGTGAAAAAGTGTTTGCTGAAATTTCAGGCAACTCTTAGTTTTTTAGAAGCTTGGCAGGCCCTTTCCATGAAAGTGATTCTCGCCAGTCTCTGCTTAGGCCTACATCAACAGGAAACAAACCATAGAGATAGAACTTGAAACTGCTTTATTGTGTCAAGTTTCAAAGAGCTAGGACAAAGCGTGTTTGATTTAGAGTTCCAAATACATGTATCCCTATAGGAGAAAACAGAGTGAAACCTCAAAATGAAACCGGTTACTGCCAACGAACGGTTTAACCTAGAAGAACGAAATTTGGCGAGCCAAGTGGGATTGGTGTACTGATCATTACCTGAAAGTTTCATCAAGATTGGGAGAAAAAGTGTGTGCTGAGATGTCAGGCAACTCGTAGTTTTTTGGAAGCTTTGCAGGCCCTTTCCATGAAAGTGATTCTCGCCAGTCTCTGCTTAGGGCTACATCAACAGCAAACAAACCATAGAGATAGAACTTGAAACTGCTTTATTGTGTCAAGTTTCAAAGAGCTAGCACAAACCGTGTTTGATTTAGAGTTCCAAATACATGTATCCCTATAGGAGAAAACAGAGTGAAACCTCAAAATGAAACCGGTTACTGCCAACGAACGGTTTAACCTAGAAGAACGAAATTTGGCGAGCCAAGTGGGATTTGTGTACTGATCATTACCTGAAAGTTTCATCAAGATTGGGTGAAAAAGTGTTTGCTGAGATTTCAGGCAACTCGTAGTTTTTTGGAAGCTTGGCAGGCCCTTTCCATGAAAGTGATTCTTGCCAGTCTCTGCTTAGTGCTACATCAACAGCAAACAAACCATAGAAATAGAACTTGAAACTGCTTTATTGTGTCAAGTTTCAATGAGCTAGCACAAACCATGTTTGATTTAGTGTTCTAAATACATGTATCCCTTTGAAGAAAACAGAGTGAAACCTCAAAATGAAACCGGTTACTGCCAACGAACGGTTTAACCTAGAAGAACGAAATTTGGCGAGCCAAGTGGGATTGGTGTACTGATCATTACCTGAAAGTATCATCAAGATTGGTGGAAAAAGTGTGTGTTGAGATTTCAGGCAACTCGTAGTTTTTTGGAAGCTTGGCAGGCCCTTTCCATAAAAGTGATTCTCGCCAGTCTCTGCTTAGGGCTACATCAACAGCAAACAAACCATAGAGATAGAACTTGAAACTGCTTTATTGTGTCAAGTTTCAAAGAGCTAGCACAAACCGTGTTTGATTTAGAGTTCTAAATACATGTATCCCTATAGGAGAAAACAGAGTGAAACCTCAAAATGAAACCGGTTACTGCCAACGAACTGTTTAACCTAGAAGAACGAAATTTGGCAAGCCAAGTGGGATTGGTGTACTGATCATTACCTGAAAGTTTCATCAAGATTGGGTGAAAAAGTGTTTGCTGAGATTTCAGGCAACTCGTAGTTTTTCGGAAGCTTGGCAGGCCCTTTCCATGAAAGTGATTCTCGCCAGTCTCTGCTTAGGGCTACATCAACAGCAAACAAACCATAGAGATAGAACTTGAAACTGCTTTGTTGTGTCAAGTTTCAAAGAGCTAGCACAAACCGTGTTTGATTTAGAGTTCCAAATACATGTATCCCTTTGAATAAAACAGAGTGAAACCTCAAAATGAAACCGGTTACTGCCAACGAATGGTTTAACCTAGAAGAACGAAATTTGGCGAGCCAAGTGGGATTGGTGTACTGATCATTACCTGAAAGTATCTTCAAGATTGGGTGAAAAAGTGTTTTCTGAGATTTAAGGCAACTCGTAGTTTTTTGGAAGCTTGGCAGGCCCTTTCCATGAAAGTGATTCTCGCCAGTCTCTGCTTAGGGCTACATCAACAGCAAACAAACCATAGAGATAGAACTCGAAACTGCTTTATTGTGTCAAGTTTCAAAGAGCTAGCACTAACCGTGTTTGATTTAGAGTTCCAAATACATGTATCCCTATAGGGGAAAACAGAGTGAAACCTCAAAATGAAATCGGTTACTGCCAACGAACTTTTTAACCTAGAAGAACGAAATTTGGCGAGCCAAGTGGGATTGGTGTACTGATCATTACCTGAAAGTTTCATCAAGATTGGGTGAAAAAGTGTGTGCTGAGACTTCAGGCAACTCGTAGTTTTTTTTAAGTTTG
This sequence comes from Ictidomys tridecemlineatus, assembly GCF_052094955.1. Lineage (NCBI taxonomy): Eukaryota > Metazoa > Chordata > Mammalia > Rodentia > Sciuridae > Ictidomys > Ictidomys tridecemlineatus. Next base: position 24,699 of record NW_027522870.1, on the reverse strand, counting down.
GCAGGCCCTTTCCATGAAAGTGATTCTCGCCAGTCTCTGCTTAGGGCTACATCAACAGCAAACAAACCATAGAGATAGAACTTTAAACTGCTTTATGGTGTCTAGTTTCAAAGAGCTAGCACAAACCGTGTTTTATTTAGAGTTCCAAATACATGTATCCCTATACGAAAAAACAGAGTGAAACCTCAAAATGAAACTGGTTACTGCCAACGAACGGTTTAACCTAGAAGAATGAAATTTGGCGAGCCAAGTGGGATTGGTGTACTGATCATTACCTGAAAGTTTCATCAAGATTGGGTGAAAAAGTGTGTGCTGAGACTTCAGGCAACTCGTAGTTTTTTTTAAGTTTGGCAGGCCCTTTCCATGAAAGTGATTCTCGCCAGTCTCTGCTTAGGGCTACATCAACAGCAAACAAACCATAGAGATAGAACTTGAAACTGCTTTATGGTGTCAAGTTTCAAAGAGCTAGCACAAACCGTGTTTTATTTAGAGTTCCAAATACATGTATCCCTATACGAAAAAACAGAGTGAAACCTCAAAATGAAACTGGTTACTGCCAACGAACGGTTTAACCTAGAAGAATGAAACTTGGCGAGCCAAGTGGGATTGGTGTACTGATCATTACCTGAAAGTTTCATCAAGATTGGGTGAAAAAGTGTGTGCTGAGATTTCAGGCAACTCGTAGTTATTTGGAAGCTTGGAAGGCCCTTTCCATGAAAGTGATTCTCGCCAGTCTCTGCTTAGGGCTACATCAACAGCAAACAAACCATAGAGATAGAACTTGAAACTGCTTTCTTGTGTCAAGTTTCAAAGAGCTAGCACAAACCGTGTTTGATTTAGAGTTCCAAATACATGTATCCCTATGGGAGAAAACTGAGTGAAACCTCAAAATGAAACCGGTTACTGCCAACGAACGGTTTAACCTACAAGAACGAAATTTGGCGAGCCAAGTGGGATTGGTGTACTGATCATTACCTGAAAGTTTCATCAAGATTGGGTGAAACATTGTGTGCTGAGATTTCAGGCAACTTATACTTTTTTGGAAGCTTGGCAGGCCCTTTCCATGAAAGTGATTCTCACCAGTCTCTGCTTAGGGCTACATCAACAGCAAACAAACCATAGAGATAGAACTTGACACTGCTTTATTGTGTCAAGTTTCAAAGAGCTAGCACAAACCGTGTTTGATTTAGAGTTCCAAATACATGTATCCCTATAGGAGAAAACAGAGTGAAACCTCAAAATGAAACTGGTTACTGCCAACGAAAGGTTTAACCTAGAAGAACGAAATTTGGCGAGCCGAGTGGGATTGGTGTACTGATCATTACCTGAAAGTTTCATCAAGATTGGGTAAAAAAGTGTGTGCTGAGATTTCAGGCAACTCGTAGTTTTTTGGAAGCTTGGCAGGCCCTTTCCATGGAAGTGATTCTCGCCAGTCTCTGCTTAGGGCTACATCAACAGCAAAAAAACCATAAAGATAGAACTTGAAACTGCTTTATTGTGTCAAGTTTCAAAGAGCTAGCACAAACCGTGTTTGATTTAGAGTTCCAAATACATGTATCCCTATAGGAGAAAACAGAGTGAAACCTCAAAATGAAAGCGGTTGCTGCCAACGAACGGTTTAACCTAGAAGAACGAAAATTGGCGAGCCAAGTGGGATTGGTGTACTGATCATTACATGAAAGTTTCATCAAAATTGGGTGAAAAAGTGTGTGCTGAGATTTCAGGCAACTCGTAGTTTTTTGGAAGCTTGGCAGGCCCTTTCCATGAACGTGATTCTCGCCAGTCTCTTCTTAGGGCTACATCAACAGCAAACAAACCATAGAGATAGAACTTGAAACTGCTTTCTTGTGTCAAGTTTCAAAGAGCTAGCACAAACCATATTTGATTTAGAGTTCCAAATACATGTATCCCTATAGGAGAAAACAGAGTGAAACCTCAAAATGAAAGCGGTTGCTGCCAACGAACGGTTTAACCTAGAAGAACGAAATTTGGCGAGCCAAGTGGGATTGGTGTACTGATCATTACCTGAAAGTTTCATCAAGATTGGGTGAAAAAGTGTGTGCTAAGATTTCAGGCAACTCGTAGTTTTTTGGAAGCTTGGCAGGCCCTTTCCATGAAAGTGATTCTCGCCAGTCTCTGCTTAGGGCTACATCAACAGCAAACAAACCATAGAGATAGAACTTGAAACTGCTTTACTGTGTCAAGTTTCAAAGAGCTAGCACAAACCGTGTTTCATTTAGAGTTCCAAATACATGTATCCCTATGGGAGAAAACAGAGTGAAACCTCAAAATGAAACCGGTTACTGCCAACGAACGGTTTAACCTAGAAGAACAAAATTTGGCGAGCCAATTGGGATTGGTGTACTGATCATTACCTGAAAGTTTCATCAAGATTGGGTGAAAAAGTGTGTGCTGAGATTTCAGGCAACTCGTAGTTTTTTGGAAGCTTGGCAGGCCCTTTCCATGAAAGTGATTCTCGCCAGTCTCTGCTTAGGGCTACATCAACAGCAAACAAGCCATAGAGATAGAACTTGAAACTGCTTTATTGTGTCAAGTTTCAAAGAGCTAGCACAAACCGTGTTTGATTGAGAGTTCCAAATACATGTATTTCTATAGGAGAAAACACAGTGAAACCTCAAAATGAAACCGGTTACTGCCAACGAACGGTTTATCCTAGAAGAACGAAATGTGGCGAGCCAAGTGGGATTGGTGTACTGATCATTACCTGAAAGTTTCATCAAGATTGGGTGAAAAAGTGTTTGCTGAGATTTCAGGCAACTCGTAGTTTTTTGGAAGCTGGGCAGGCCCTTTCCATGAAAGTGATTCTCGCCAGTCTCTGCTTAGGGCTACATCAACAGCAAACAAACCATGGAGATAGAACTTGAAACTGCTTTATTGTGTCAAATTTCAAATTGCTAGCACAAACCGTGTTTGATTTAGAGTTCCAAACACATGTATCCCTATAGGAGAATACAGAGTGAAACCTCAAAATGAAACCGGTTACTGCCAACGAACGGTTTAACCTAGAAGAACGAAATTTGGCGAGCCAAGTGGGATTGGTGTACTGATCATTACCTGAAAGTTTCATCAAGATTGGGTGAAAAAGTGTGTGCTGAGATTTCAGGCAACTCGTAGTTTTTTGGAAGCTTGGCAGGCCCTTTCCATGAAAGTGATTCTCGCCAGTCTCTGCTTAGGGCTACATCAACAGCAAACAAACCATAGAGTTAGAACTTGAAACTGCTTTATTGTGTCAAGTTTCAAAGAGCTTGCACAAACCGTGTTTGATTTAGAGTTCCATATACATGTATCCCTATAGGAGAAAAAAGAGTGAAACCTCAAAATGAAACCGGTTACTGCCAACGAACGGTTTAACCTTGAAGAACGAAATTTGGCGAGCCAAGTGGGATTGGTGTACTGATCATTACCTGGAAGTTTTATCAAGTTTGGGTGAAAAAGTGTTTGCTGAGATTTCAGGCAACTCGTAGTTTTTTGGAAGCTTGGCAGGCCCTTTCCATGAAAGTGATTCTCGCCAGTCTCTGCTAAGGGCTCCATCAACAGCAAACAAACCATAGAGATAGAACTTGAAACTGCTTTATTGTGTCAAGTTTCAAAGAGCTAGCACAAACCGTGTTTGATTTAGAGTTCCAAATACATGTATCCCTATAGGAGAAAACGGAGTGAAACCTCAAAATGAAACCGGTTACTGCCAACGAACGGTTTAACCTAGAAGAACGAAATTTGGTGAGCCAAGTGGGATTGGTGTACTGATCATTACCTGAAAGTTTCATCAAGATTGGGTGAAAAAGTGTGTGCTAAGATTTCAGGCAACTCGTAGTTTTTTGGAAGCTTGGCAGGCCCTTTCCATGAAAGTGATTCTTGCCAGTCTCTGCTTAGGGCTACATCAACAGCAAACACACCATAGAGATAGAACTAGAAACTGCTTTATTGTGTCAAGTTTCAAAGAGCTAGCACAAACCGTGTTTGATTTAGAGTTCCAAATACATGTATCCCTTTGGAGAAAACAGAGTGAAACCTCAAAATGAAACCGGTTACTGCCAACGAACGGTTTAACCTAGAAGAACAAAATTTGGCGAGCCAAGTGTGATTGGTGTACTGATCATTACCTGAAAGTTTCATCAAGATTGGGTGAAAAAGTGTGTGCTGAGATTTCAGGCAACTCGTAGTTTTTTGGAAGCTTGGCAGGCCCTTTCCATGAAAGTGATTCTCGCCAGTCTCTTCTTAGGGCTACATCAAGACCAAACAAGCCATAGAGATAGAACTTGAAACTGCTTTATTGTGTCAAGTTTCAAAGAGCTAGCACAAACCGTGTTTGATTGAGAGTTCCAAATACATGTATTTCTATAGGAGAAAACAGAGTGAAACCTCAAAATGAAACCGGTTACTGTCAAAGAACGGTTTAACCTAGAAGAACGAAATTTGGCGAGCCAAGTGGGACTGGTATACTGATCATTACCTGAAAGTTTCATCAAGTTTGGGTGAAAAAGTGTGTGCTGATTTCAGGCAACTCGTAGTTGTCTGGAAGCTTGGCAGGCCATTTCCATGAAAGTGATTCTCGCCAGTCTCTGCTTAGGGCTACATCAACAGCAAACAAACCATAGAGAAAGAACTTGAAACTTCTTTATTGTGTCAAGTTTCAAAGAGCTTGCACAAACCGTGTTTGATTTAGAGTTCCATATACATGTATCCCTATAGAAGAAAACACAGTGAAACCTCAAAATGAAACCGGTTACTGCCAAAGAATGGTTTAACCTAGAAGAATGAAATTTGGCGAACCAAGTGGGATTGGTGTACTGATCATTACCTGAAAGTTTCACCAAGTTTGGGTGAAAAAGTGTTTGCTGAGATTTTAGGCAACTCGTAGTTTTTTGGAAGCTTGGCAGGCCCTTTCCATGAAAGTGATTCTCGCCAGTCTCTGCTAAGGGCTCCATCAACAGCAAACAAACCATAGAGATAGAACTTGAAACTGCTTTATTCTGTCAAGTTTCAAAAAGCTAGCACAAACCGTGTTTGATTTAGAGTTCCAAATACATGTATCCCTATAGGAGAAAACACAGTGAAACCTCAAAATGAAACCGGTTACTGCAAACGAACGGTTAAACCTAGAAGAACGAAATTTGGTGAGCCAAGTGGTATTAGTGTACTGATTATTACCTGAAAGTTTCATCAAGATTGGGTGAAAAAGTGTGTGCTGAGATTTCAGGAAACTCGTAGTTTTTGGAAGCTTGGCAGGCCCTTTCCCTGAAAGTGATTCTCGCCAGTCTCTGCTTAGGGCTACATCAACAGCAAACAAACCATAAAGATAGAACTTGAAACTGCTTTATTGAGTCAAGTTTCAAAGAGCTAGCACAAACCGTGTTTGATTTAGAGTTCAAATTACATGTATCCCTATAGGAGAAACAGAGTGAAACCTCAAAATGAAACCGGTTACTGCCAACGAACGGTTTAACCTAGAAGAACGAAATTTGGAGAGCCAAGTGGGATTGGTGTAACTGATCATTACTTGAAAGTTTCATCAAGATTGGGTGAAAAAGTGTGTGCTAAGATTTCAGGCAACTCGTAGTTTTTTGGAAGCTTGGCAGGCCCTTTCATGAAAGTGATTCCGCCAGTCTCTGCTTAGGGCTACATCAACAGCAAACAAACCATAGAGATAGAACTTGAAACTGCTTTATTGTGTCAAGTTTCAAAGAGCTAGCACAAACCGTGTTTGATTTAGAGTTCCAAATACATGTATCCCTATAGGAGAAAAACAGAGTAAAAACCTCAAAATGAAACCGGTTACTGCCAACGAATGGTTTAACCTAGAAGAATGAAATTTGGCGAGCCAAAGTGGGATTGGTGTACTGATCATTACCTGAAAGTTTCATCAAGTTTGGGTGAAAAAGTGTTTGCTGAGATTTCAGGTAACTCGTAGTTTTTTGGAAGCTTGGCAGGCCCTTTCCATGAAAGTGATTCTCGCCAGTCTCTGCTAAGGGCTCCATCAACAGCAAACAAACCATAGAGATAGAACTGAAACTGCTTTATTCTGTCAAGTTTCAAAAAGCTAGCACAAACCGTGTTTGATTTAGAGTTCCAATGTTTCCCTATAGGAGAAAACACAGTGAAACCTCAAAATGAAACCGGTTACTGGCAACGAACGGTTTAACCTAGAAGAACGAAATTTGGCGAGCCAAGTGGGATTGGTGTACTGATCATTACCTGAAAGTTTCATCAAGATTGGGTGAAAAAGTGTGTGCTGAAATTTCAGGAAACTCGTAGTCTTTTGGAAGCTTGGCAAGCCCTTTCCATGAAAGTGATTCTCGCCAGTCTCTGCTTAGGGCTACATCAACAGCAAACAAACCATAGAGCTATAACTTGAAACTCCTTTATTGTGTCAGTTTTCAAAGAGCTAGCACAAATCGTGTTTCATTTAGAGTTCCAAATACATGTATCCCTACGGGAGAAAACAGAGTGAAACCTCAAAATGAAACCGGTTACTGCCAACGAACGGTTTAACCTAGAAGAACCAAATTTGGCGAGCCAATTAGGATTGGTGTACTGATCATTACCTGAAAATTTCATCAAGATTGGGTGAAAAAGTGTGTGCTGAGATTTCAGGCAACTCGTAGTTTTTTGGAAGCTTGGCAGGCCCTTTCCATGAAAGTGATTCTCGCCAGTCTCTGCTTAGGGCTACATCAACAGCAAACAAGCCATAGAGATAGAACTTGAAACTGCTTTATTGTGTCAAGTTTCAAAGAGCTAGCACAAACCGTGTTTGATTGAGAGTTCCAAATACATGTATTTCTATAGGAGAAAGCAGAGTGAAACCTCAAAATGAAACCGGTTACTGTCAAAGAACGGTTTAACCTAGAAGAACAAAATTTGGCGAGCCAAGTGGGATTGGTATACTGATCATTACCTGAAAGTTTCATCAAGATTGGGTGAAAAAGTGTGTGCTGATTTCAGGCAACTCGTAGTTGTCTGGAAGCTTGGCAGGCCCTTTCCATGAAAGTGATTCTCGCCAGTCTCTGCTTAGGGCTACATCAACAGCAAACAAACCATAGAGATAGAACTTGAAACTGCTTTATTGTGTCAAGTTTCAAAGAGCTACCACAAACCGTGTTTGATTTAGAGTTCCAAATACATGTATCCCTATACGAGAAAACAGAGTGAAACCACAAAATGAAACCGGTTACTGCCAACGAACGGTTTAACCTAGAAGAACGAAATTTGGAGATCCAAGTGGGATTGGTGTACTGATCATTACTTGAAAGTTTCATCAAGATTGGGTGAAAAAGTGTGTGCTAAGATTTCAGGCAACTCGTAGTTTTTTGGAAGCTTGGCAGGCCCTTTCCATGAAAGTGATTCTCGCCAGTCTCTGCTTAGGGCTACATCAACAGCAAACAAACCATAGAGATAGAACTTGAAACTGCTTTATTGTGTCAAGTTTCAAAGAGCTAGCACAAACCGTGTTTGATTTAGAGTTCCAAATACATGTATCCCTATGGGAGAAAACAGAGTGAAACCTCAAAATGAAACCGGTTACTGCCAACGAACGGTTTAACCTAGAAGAACGAAATTTGTTGAGCCAAGTGGGATTGGTGTACTCATCATTACCTGAAAGTTTCATCAAGATTGGGTGAAAAAGTGTGTGCTGAGATTTCAGGCAACTCGTAGTTTTTTGGAAGCTTGGCAGGCCCTTTCCATGAAAGTGATTCTCGCCAGTCTCTGCTTAGTGCTACATCAACAGCAAAGAAACGATAGAGATAGAACTTGAAACTGCTTTATTGTGTCAAGTTTCAAAGAGCTAGCACAAACCGTGTTTGATTTAGAGTTCCAAATACATGTATCCCTATAGGAGAAAACACAGTGAAACCTCAAAATGCAACCGGTTACTGCCAACGAACGGTTTAACCTAGAAGAACGAACTGTGGCGAGCCAAGTGGGATTGTTGTACTGATCATTACCTGAAAGTTTCATCAAGATTGGGTGAAAAAGTGTGTGCTGATTTCAGGCAACTCGTAGTTGTCTGGAAGCTTGTCAGGCCCTTTCCATGAAAGTGATTCTCGCCAGTCTTTGCTTAGGGCTACATCAACAGCAAACAAACCATAGAGATAGAACTTGAAACTGCTTTATTGTGTCAAGTTTCAAAGAGCTAGCACAAACCGTGTTTGATTTAGAGTTCCAAATACATGTATCCCTATAGGAGAAAACAGAGTGAAACCTCAAAATGAAACCGGTTACTGCCAACGAACGGTTTAACCTAGAAGAACGAAATTTGGTGAGCCAAGTGGGATTGGTGTACTGATCATTACCTGAAAGTTTCATCAAGATTGGGTGAAAAAGTGTGTGCTGAGATTTCTGGAAACTCGTAGTCTTTTGGAAGCTTGGCAGGCCCTTTCCCTGAAAGTGATTCTCGCCAGTCTCTGCTTAGGGCTACATCAACAGCAAACAAACCATAGACATAGAACTTGAAACTGCTTTATTGTGTCAAGTTTCAAAGAGCTAGCACAAACCGTGTTTGATTTAGAGTTCCAAATACATGTATCCCTATAGGAGAAAACAGAGTGAAACCTCAAAATGAAACCGGTTACTGGCAACGAACGGTTTAACCTAGAGGAACGAAATTTGGCGAGCCAAGTGGGATTGGTGTACTGATCATTACCTGAAAGTTTCATCAAGATTGGGTGAAAAAGTGTGTGCTGAAATTTCAGGAAACTCGTAGTCTTTTGGAAGCTTGGCAAGCCCTTTCCATGAAAGTGATTCTCGCCAGTCTCTGCTTAGGGCTACATCAACAGTAAACAAACCATAGAGATATAACTTGAAACTGCTTTATTGTGTCAAGTTTCAAAGAGCTAGCACAAATCGTGTTTCATTTAGAGTTCCAAATACATGTATCCCAACGGGAGAAAACAGAGTGAAACCTCAAAATGAAACCGGTTACTGCCAACGAACGGTTTAACCTAGAATAACGAAATTTAGCGAGCCAAGTGGGATTAGTGTACTGATCATTACCTGAAAGTTTCATCAAGATTGGGTGAAAAAGAGTGTGCTGAGATTTCAGGGAACTCGTAGTTTTTTGGAATCTTGGCAGGCCATTTCCATGAAAGGGATTCTCGCCAGTCTCTGCTGAGGGCAACATCAGCAGCAAAGAAACCATAGAGATAGAACTTGAAACTGCTTTATTGTGTCAAGTTTTAAAGAGCTAGCACAAACCGTGTTTGATTTAGAGTTCCAAATACATGTATCCCTATAGGAGAAAACAGAGTGAAACCTCAAAATGCAACCGGTTACTGCCAACGAACGGTTTAACCCTGAAGAACGAAATTTGACGAGCCAAGTGGAATTGGTGTACTGATCTTTACCTGAAAGATTCATCAAGATTGGTTGAAAAAGTGTTTGCTGAGATTTCAGGCAACTCATAGTTTTTTGGAATCTTGGCAGGCCCTTTCCATGAAAGTGATTCTCGCCAGTCTCTGCTTAGGGCTACATCAACAGCAAACAAACCATAGAGATAGAACTTGAAACTGCTTTATTTTGTCAAGTTTCAAAGAGCTAGCACAAACCGTGTTTGATTTAGAGTTCCAAATACATGTATCCCTATGGGAGAAAGCAGAGTGAAACCTCAAAATGAAACCGGTTACTGCCAACGAACGGTTTAACCTAGAAGAACGAAATTTGTTGAGCCAAGTGGGATTGGTGTACTCATCATTACCTGAAAGTTTCATCAAGATTGGGTGAAAAAGTGTGTGCTGAGATTTCAGGCAACTCGTAGTTTTTTGGAAGCTTGGCAGGCCCTTTCCATGAAAGTGATTCTCGCCAGTCTCTGCTTAGGGCTACATCAACAGCAAACAAACCATACACATAGAACTTGAAACTGCTTTATTGTGTCAAGTTTCAAAGAGCTAGCACAAACCATGTTTGATTTAGAGTTCAAATTACATGTATCCCTATAGGAGAAAACAGAGTGAAACCTCAAAATGAAACCGGTTACTGCCAACGAACGGTTTAACCTAGAAGAACGAAATTTGGCGAGCCAAGTTGGATTGGTGTACTGATCATTACTTGAAAGTATCATCAAGATTGGGAGAAAAAGTGTTTGCTGAGACTTCAGGCAACTCGTAGTTTTTTGGAATCTTGGCAGGCCCTTTCCATGAAAGTGATTCTTGCCAGTCTCTGCTTAGTGCTACATCAACAGCAAACAAACCATAGAGATAGAACTTGAAACTGCTTTATTGTGTCAAGTTTCAAAGAGCTAGCACAAACCGTGTTTGATTTAGAGTTCCAAATACATGTATCCCTATAGGAGAAAACACAGTGAAACCTCAAAATGAAACCGGTTACTGCCAACGAACGGTTTAAAATAGAAGAACGAAATTTGGCGAGCCAAGTGGGATTGGTTTACTGATAATTACCTGTAAGTTTCATCAAGATTGGGTGAAAAAGTGTTTGCTGAGATTTCATTCATCTCGTAGTTTTTTGGAAGCTTGGCAGGCCCTTTCCATGAAAGTGATTCTCGCCAGTCTCTGCTTAGGGCTATATCAACAGCAAACAAACCATAGAGATAGAATTTGAAACTGCTTTATTGTGTCAAGTTTCAAAGAGCTAGCACAAACCGTGTTTGATTTAGAGTTCCAAATACATGTATCCCTATAGGAGAAAACAGAGTGAAACCTCAAAATGAAACCGGTTACTGCCACCAAACGGTTTAACCTAGAAGAAGGAAATTTGGCAAGCCAAGGGGGATTGGTGTACTGATTATTACCTGAAAGTTTCATCAAGATTGGGTGAAAAAGTGTGTGCTGAGATTTCAGGCAACTCGTAGTTTTTTGGAATCTTGGCAGGCCCTTTCCATGAAAGTGATTCTCGCCAGTCTCTGCTTAGGGCTACTTCAACAGCAAACAAACCATAGAGATAGAACTTGAAACTGCTTTATTGTGTCAAGTTTCAAAGAGCTAGCACAAACCATGTTTGATTTAGAGTTCCAAATACATGTATCCCTATAGGAGAAAACACAGTGAAACCTCAAAATGCAACCGGTTATTGCCAACGAACGGTTTAACCTAGAAGAACGAAATGTGGCGAGCCAAGTGGGATTGTTGTACTGATCATTACCTGAAAGTTTCATCAAGATTCGTGAAAAAGTGTGTGCTGAGATTTCAGGGAACTCGTAGTTTTTTGGAATCTTGGCAGGCCATTTCCATGAAAGTGATTCTCGCCAGTCTCTGCTTAGGGCAACATCAGCAGCAAAGAAACCATAGAGATAGAACTTGAAACTGCTTTATTGTGTCAAGTTTTAAAGAGCTAGCACAAACCGTGTTTGATTTAGAGTTCCAAATACATGTATCCCTATAGGAGAAAACAGAGTGAAACCTCAAAATGCAACCGGTTACTGCCAACGAACGGTTTAACCCATAAGAACGAAATTTGACGAGCCAAGTGGGATTGGTGTACTGATCATTAACTGAAAGATTCATCAAGATTGGTTGAAAAAGTGTTTGCTGAGATTTCAGGCAACTCATAGTTTTTTGGAATCTTGCCAGGCCCTTTCCATGAAAGTGTTTCTCGCCAGTCTCTGCTTAGGGCTACATCAACAGCAAACAAACCATAGAGATAGAACTTGAAACTTCTTTATTTTGTCAAGTTTCAAAGAGCTAGCACAAACCGTGTTTGATTTAGAGTTCCAAATACATGTATCCCTATGGGAGAAAACAGAGTGAAACCTCAAAATGAAACCGGTTACGGCCAACGAACGGTTTAACCTAGAAGAACGAAATTTGGCGTGCCAATTGGGATTGGTGTACTGATCATTACCTGAAAGTTTCATCAAGATTGGGTGAAAAAGTGTGTGCTGAGATTTCAGGCAACTCGTAGTTTTTTGGAAGCTTGGCAGGCCCTTTCCATGAAAGTGATTCTCGCCAGTCTCTGCTTAGGGCTACATCAACAGCAAACAAACCATAAAGATAGAACTTGAAACTGCTTTATTGTGTCAAGTTTCAAAGAGCTAGCACAAACCGTGTTTGATTTAGAGTTCAAATTACATGTATCCCTATAGGAGAAAACAGAGTGAAACCTCAAAATGAAACCGGTTACTGCCAACGAACGGTTAAACCTAGAAGAACGAAATTTGGCGAGCCAAGTTGGATTGGTGTACTGATCATTACTTGAAAGTATCATCAAGATTGGGTGAAAAAGTGTTTGCTGAGACTTCAGGCAACTCGTAGTTTTTTGGAATCTTGGCAGGCCCTTTCCATGAAAGTGATTCTTGCCAGTCTCTGCTTAGTGCTACATCAAAAGCAAAGAAATGATAGAGATAGAACTTGAAACTGCTTTATTGTGTCAAGTTTCAAAGAGCTACCACAAACCGTGTTTTATTTAGAGTTCCAAATACATGTATCCCTATAGGAGAAAACACAGTGAAACCTCAAAATGAAACCGGTTACTGCCAACGAACGGTTTAACCTAGAAGAACGAAATTTGGCGAGCCAAGTGGGATTGGTTTACTGATAATTACCTGAAAGTTTCATCAAGATTGGGTGAAAAAGTGTTTGCTGAGATTTCAGGCATCTCGTAGTTTTTTGGAATCTTGGCAGGCCCTTTCCATGAAAGTGATTCTCGCCAGTCTCTGCTTAGGGCTACATCAACAGCAAACAAACCATAGAGATAGAACTTGAAACTGCTTTATTGTGTCAAGTTTCAAAGAGCTAGCACAAACCGTGTTTGATTTAGAGTTCCAAATACATGTATCCCTATAGGAAAAAACATAGTGAAACCTCAAAATGAAACCGGTTACTGCCAACGAACGGTTTAACCTAGAAGAACGAAATTTGGCATGCCAAGTGGGATTGGTGTACTGATCATTACCTGAAAGTTTCATCAAGATTGGGTGAAAATGTGTGTGCTGAGATTTCAGGCAACTCTTAGTTTTTTGGAAGCTTGGCAGGCCCTTTCCATGAAAGTGATTCTCGCCAGTCTCTGCTTAGGGCAACATCAACAGCAAACAAACCATAGAGATAGAACTTGAAACTGCTTTATATTGTCAAGTTTCAAAGAGCTAGCAAAAACCGTGTTTGATTTAGAGTTCCAAATACATGTATCCCTATAGGAGAAAACAGAGTGAAACCTCAAAATGAAACCGGTTACTGCCAACGAACGGTTTAACCTAGAAGAACGAAATTTGGCGAGCCAAGTGGGATTGGTGTACAGATCATTACCTGAAAGTTTCATCAAGATTGGGTGAAAAAGTGTGTGCTGAGATTTCAGGCAACTCGTAGTTTTTTGGAAGCTTGGCAGGCCCTTTCCATGAAAGTGATTCTCGCCAGTCTCTGCTTAGGGCTACATCAGCAGCAAACAAACCATAGAGATAGAACTTGAAACTGCTTTATTGTGTCAAGCTTCAAAGAGCTAGCACAAACCGTGTTTGATTTAGAGTTCCAAATACATATATCCGTATAGGAGAAAACAGAGTGAAACCTCAAAATGAAACCGGTTACTGCCAACGAACGGTTTAACCTAGAAGAACAAAATTTGGCTAGCCAAGTGCGATTGTTGTACTGATCATTACCTGAAAGTTTCATCAAAATTGGGTGAAAAAGTGTGTGCTGAGATTTCAGGCAACTCGTAGTTTTTTGGAAGCTTGGCAGGCCCTTTCCATGAAAGTGATTCTCGCCAGTCTCTGCTTAGGGCTACATCAACAGCAAACAAACCATAGAGATAGAACTTGAAACTGCTTTATTGTGTCAAGTTTCAAAGAGCTACCACAAACCGTGTTTGATTTAGAGTTCCAAATACATGTATCCCTATAGGAGAAAACAGAGTGAAATCTCAAAATGAAACCGGTTACTGCCAACGAACGGTTTAACCTAGAAGAACGAAATTGACGAGCCAAGAGGGATTCGTGTACTGATCATTACCTGAAAGTTTCATCAAGATTGGGTGAAAAAGTGTTTGCTGAGATTTCAGGCAACTCGTAGTTTTTTGGAATCTTGGCAGGCCCTTTCCATGAAAATGATTCTCGCCAGTCTCTGCTTAGGGCTACATCAACAGCAAACAAACCATAGAGATAGAACTTGAAACTGCTTTATTGTATCAAGTTTGAAAGAGCTAGCACAAACCGTGTTTGATTTAGAGTTCCAAATACATGTATCCCCATAGGAGAAAACAGAGTGAAACCTCAAAATGAAACCGGTTACTGCCAACCAACGGTTTAACCTAGAAGAACGAAATTTGGCGAGCCAAGTGGGATTGGTGTCCTGATCATTACCTGAAAGTTTCATCAAGATTGGGTGAAAAAGTGTGTGTGCTGAGATTTCAGGCAACTCGTTGTTTTTTGGAAGCTTGGCAGGCCCTTTCCATGAAAGTGATTCTCGCCAGTCTCTGCTTAGGGCTACATCAACAGCAAACAAACCATAGAGATAGAACTTGAAACTGCTTTATTGTGTCAAGTTTCAAAGAGCTAGCACAAACCGTGTTTGATTTAGAGTTCCAAATACATGAATCCCTATAGGAGAAAACAGAGGGAAACCTCAAAATGTAACCGGTTACTGCCAACGAACGGTTTAACCTAGAAGAACGAAATTTGGCAAGCCAAGTGGGATTGGTGTACTGATCATTACCTGAAAGTTTCATCAAGATTGGGTGAAAAAGTGTGTGCTGAGATTTCAGGCAACTCGTAGTTTTTTGGAATCTTGGCAGGCCCTTTCCATGAATGTGATTCTCGCCAGTCTCTGCTTAGGGCTACATCAACAGCAAACAAACCATAGAGATATAACTTGAAACTGCTTTATTGTGTCAAGTTTCAAAGAGCTAGCACAAACCGTGTTTGATTTAGAGTTCCAAATACATGTATCCCTATAGGAGAAAACAGAGTGAAACCTCAAAATGAAACCGGTTACTGCCAACGAACGGTTTAACCTAGAAGAACGAAATTTGGCGAGCCAAGTGGGATTGGTGTACTGATCATTACCTGAAAGTTTCATCAACATTGGGTGAAAAAGTGTGTGCTGAGATTTCAGGCAAATCGTAGTTTTTTGGAATCTTGGCAGGCCCTTTCCATGAAAGTGATTCTCGCCAGTCTCTGCTTAGGGCTACATCAACAGCAAACAAACCATAGAGATAGAACTTGAAACTGCTTTATTGTGTCAAGTTTAAAAGAGCTAGCACAAACCGTGTTTGATTTAGAGTTCCAAATACATGTATCCTTATAGGAGAAAACAGAGTGAAACCTCAAAATGAAACCGGTTACTGCCAACGAACGGTTTAACCTAGAAGAACGAAATTTGGCGAGCCAAGTGGGATTGGTGTACTGATCATTACCTGAAAGTTTCATCAAGATTGGGTGAAAAAGTGTTTGCTGAGATTTCAGGCAACTCGTAGTTTTTTGGAATCTTGGCAGGCCCTTTCCATGAAAGTGATTCTCGCCAGTCTCTGCTTAGGGCTACATCAACAGCAAACAAACCATAGACATAGAACTTGAAACTGCTTTATTGTGTCAAGTTTCAAAGAGCTAGCACAAACCGTGTTTGATTTAGAGTTCCAAATACATGTATCCCTATAGGAGAAAACAGAGTGAAACCTCAAAATGAAACCGGTTACTGGCAATGAACGGTTTAACCTAGAGGAACGAAATTTGGCGAGCCAAGTGGGTTTGGTGTACTGATCATTACCTGAAAGTTTCATCAAGATTGGGTGAAAAAGTGTGTGCTGAAATTTCAGGAAACTCGTAGTCTTTTGGAAGCTTGGCAAGACCTTTCCATGAAAGTGATTCTCGCCAGTCTCTGCTTAGGGCTACATCAACAGCAAACAAACCATAGAGATATAACTTGAAACTGCTTTATTGTGTCAAGTTTCAAAGAGCTAGCACAAATTGTGTTTCATTTAGAGTTCCAAATACATGTATCCCAACGGGAGAAAACAGAGTGAAACCTCAAAATGAAACCGGTTACTGCCAACGAACGGTTTAACCTAGAATAACGAAATTTAGCGAGCCAAGTGGGATTAGTGTACTGATCATTACCTGAAAGTTTCATCAAGATTGGGTGAAAAAGAGTGTGCTGAGATTTCAGGGAACTCGTAGTTTTTTGGAATCTTGGCAGGCCATTTCCATGAAAGGGATTCTCGCCAGTCTCTGCTGAGGGCAACATCAGCAGCAAAGAAACCATAGAGATAGAACTTGAAACTGCTTTATTGTGTCAAGTTTTAAAGAGCTAGCACAAACCGTGTTTGATTTAGAGTTCCAAATACATGTATCCCTATAGGAGAAAACAGAGTGAAACCTCAAAATGCAACCGGTTACTGCCAACGAACGGTTTAACCCTGAAGAACGAAATTTGACGAGCCAAGTGGAATTGGTGTACTGATCTTTACCTGAAAGATTCATCAAGATTGGTTGAAAAAGTGTTTGCTGAGATTTCAGGCAACTCATAGTTTTTTGGAATCTTGGCAGGCCCTTTCCATGAAAGTGATTCTCGCCAGTCTCTGCTTAGGGCTACGTCAACAGCAAACAAACCATAGAGATAGAACTTGAAACTGCTTTATTTTGTCAAGTTTCAAAGAGCTAGCACAAACCGTGTTTGATTTAGAGTTCCAAATACATGTATCCCTATGGGAGAAAGCAGAGTGAAACCTCAAAATGAAACCGGTTACTGCCAACGAACGGTTTAACCTAGAAGAACGAAATTTGTTGAGCCAAGTGGGATTGGTGTACTCATCATTACCTGAAAGTTTCATCAAGATTGGGTGAAAAAGTGTGTGCTGAGATTTCAGGCAACTCGTAGTTTTTTGGAAGCTTGGCAGGCCCTTTCCATGAAAGTGATTCTCGCCAGTCTCTGCTTAGGGCTACATCAACAGCAAACAAACCATACACATAGAACTTGAAACTGCTTTATTGTGTCAAGTTTCAAAGAGCTAGCACAAACCATGTTTGATTTAGAGTTCAAATTACATGTATCCCTATAGGAGAAAACAGAGTGAAACCTCAAAATGAAACCGGTTACTGCCAACGAACGGTTTAACCTAGAAGAACGAAATTTGGCGTGCCAAGTGGGATTGGTGTACTGATCATTACCTGAAAGTTTCATCAAGATTGGGTGAAAATGTGTGTGCTGAGATTTCAGGCAACTCTTAGTTTTTTGGAAGCTTGGCAGGCCCTTTCCATGAAAGTGATTCTCGCCAGTCTCTGCTTAGGGCAACATCAACAGCAAACAAACCATAGAGATAGAACTTGAAACTGCTTTATAGTGTCAAGTTTCAAAGAGCTAGCAAAAACCGTGTTTGATTTAGAGTTCCAAATACATGTATCCCTATAGGAGAAAACAGAGTGAAACCTCAAAATGAAACCGGTTACTGCCAACGAACGGTTTAACCTAGAAGAACGAAATTTGGCGAGCCAAGTGGGATTGGTGTACTGATCATTACCTGAAAGTTTCATCAAGATTGGGTGAAAAAGTGTGTGCTGAGATTTCAGGCAACTCGTAGTTTTTTGGAAGCTTGGCAGGCCCTTTCCATGAAAGTGATTCTCGCCAGTCTCTGCTTAGGGCTACATCAGCAGCAAACAAACCATAGAGATAGAACTTGAAACTGCTTTATTGTGTCAAGCTTCAAAGAGCTAGCACAAACCGTGTTTGATTTAGAGTTCCAAATACATATATCCGTATAGGAGAAAACAGAGTGAAACCTCAAAATGAAACCGGTTACTGCCAACGAACGGTTTAACCTAGAAGAACAAAATTTGGCTAGCCAAGTGCGATTGTTGTACTGATCATTACCTGAAAGTTTCATCAAAATTGGGTGAAAAAGTGTGTGCTGAGATTTCAGGCAACTCGTAGTTTTTTGGAAGCTTGGCAGGCCCTTTCCATGAAAGTGATTCTCGCCAGTCTCTGCTTAGGGCTACATCAACAGCAAACAAACCATAGAGATAGAACTTGAAACTGCTTTATTGTGTCAAGTTTCAAAGAGCTACCACAAACCGTGTTTGATTTAGAGTTCCAAATACATGTATCCCTATAGGAGAAAACAGAGTGAAATCTCAAAATGAAACCGGTTACTGCCAACGAACGGTTTAACCTAGAAGAACGAAATTGACGAGCCAAGAGGGATTCGTGTACTGATCATTACCTGAAAGTTTCATCAAGATTGGGTGAAAAAGTGTTTGCTGAGATTTCAGGCAACTCGTAGTTTTTTGGAATCTTGGCAGGCCCTTTCCATGAAAATGATTCTCGCCAGTCTCTGCTTAGGGCTACATCAACAGCAAACAAACCATAGAGATAGAACTTGAAACTGCTTTATTGTATCAAGTTTGAAAGAGCTAGCACAAACCGTGTTTGATTTAGAGTTCCAAATACATGTATCCCCATAGGAGAAAACAGAGTGAAACCTCAAAATGAAACCGGTTACTGCCAACCAACGGTTTAACCTAGAAGAACGAAATTTGGCGAGCCAAGTGGGATTGGTGTCCTGATCATTACCTGAAAGTTTCATCAAGATTGGGTGAAAAAGTGTGTGCTGAGATTTCAGGCAACTCGTTGTTTTTTGGAAGCTTGGCAGGCCCTTTCCATGAAAGTGATTCTCGCCAGTCTCTGCTTAGGGCTACATCAACAGCAAACAAACCATAGAGATAGAACTTGAAACTGCTTTATTGTGTCAAGTTTCAAAGAGCTAGCACAAACCGTGTTTGATTTAGAGTTCCAAATACATGAATCCCTATAGGAGAAAACAGAGGGAAACCTCAAAATGTAACCGGTTACTGCCAACGAACGGTTTAACCTAGAAGAATGAAATTTGGCAAGCCAAGTGGGATTGGTGTACTGATCATTACCTGAAAGTTTCATCAAGATTGGGTGAAAAAGTGTGTGCTGAGATTTCAGGCAACTCGTAGTTTTTTGGAATCTTGGCAGGCCCTTTCCATGAATGTGATTCTCGCCAGTCTCTGCTTAGGGCTACATCAACAGCAAACAAACCATAGAGATATAACTTGAAACTGCTTTATTGTGTCAAGTTTCAAAGAGCTAGCACAAACCGTGTTTGATTTAGAGTTCCAAATACATGTATCCCTATAGGAGAAAACAGAGTGAAACCTCAAAATGAAACCGGTTACTGCCAACGAACGGTTTAACCTAGAAGAACGAAATTTGGCGAGCCAAGTGGGATTGGTGTACTGATCATTACCTGAAAGTTTCATCAACATTGGGTGAAAAAGTGTGTGCTGAGATTTCAGGCAAATCGTAGTTTTTTGGAATCTTGGCAGGCCCTTTCCATGAAAGTGATTCTCGCCAGTCTCTGCTTAGGGCTACATCAACAGCAAACAAACCATAGAGATAGAACTTGAAACTGCTTTATTGTGTCAAGTTTAAAAGAGCTAGCACAAACCGTGTTTGATTTAGAGTTCCAAATACATGTATCCTTATAGGAGAAAACAGAGTGAAACCTCAAAATGAAACCGGTTACTGCCAACGAACGGTTTAACCTAGAAGAACGAAATTTGGCGAGCCAAGTGGGATTGGTGTACTGATCATTACCTGAAAGTTTCATCAAGATTGGGTGAAAAAGTGTTTGCTGAGATTTCAGGCAACTCGTAGTTTTTTGGAATCTTGGCAGGCCCTTTCCATGAAAGTGATTCTCGCCAGTCTCTGCTTAGGGCTACATCAACAGCAAACAAACCATAGACATAGAACTTGAAACTGCTTTATTGTGTCAAGTTTCAAAGAGCTAGCACAAACCGTGTTTGATTTAGAGTTCCAAATACATGTATCCCTATAGGAGAAAACAGAGTGAAACCTCAAAATGAAACCGGTTACTGGCAACGAACGGTTTAACCTAGAGGAACGAAATTTGGCGAGCCAAGTGGGATTGGTGTACTGATCATTACCTGAAAGTTTCATCAAGATTGGGTGAAAAAGTGTGTGCTGAAATTTCAGGAAACTCGTAGTCTTTTGGAAGCTTGGCAAGACCTTTCCATGAAAGTGATTCTCGCCAGTCTCTGCTTAGGGCTACATCAACAGCAAACAAACCATAGAGATATAACTTGAAACTGCTTTATTGTGTCAAGTTTCAAAGAGCTAGCACAAATTGTGTTTCATTTAGAGTTCCAAATACATGTATCCCAACGGGAGAAAACAGAGTGAAACCTCAAAATGAAACCGGTTACTGCCAACGAACGGTTTAACCTAGAATAACGAAATTTAGCGAGCCAAGTGGGATTAGTGTACTGATCATTACCTGAAAGTTTCATCAAGATTGGGTGAAAAAGAGTGTGCTGAGATTTCAGGGAACTCGTAGTTTTTTGGAATCTTGGCAGGCCATTTCCATGAAAGGGATTCTCGCCAGTCTCTGCTGAGGGCAACATCAGCAGCAAAGAAACCATAGAGATAGAACTTGAAACTGCTTTATTGTGTCAAGTTTTAAAGAGCTAGCACAAACCGTGTTTGATTTAGAGTTCCAAATACATGTATCCCTATAGGAGAAAACAGAGTGAAACCTCAAAATGCAACCGGTTACTGCCAACGAACGGTTTAACCCTGAAGAACGAAATTTGACGAGCCAAGTGGAATTGGTGTACTGATCTTTACCTGAAAGATTCATCAAGATTGGTTGAAAAAGTGTTTGCTGAGATTTCAGGCAACTCATAGTTTTTTGGAATCTTGGCAGGCCCTTTCCATGAAAGTGATTCTCGCCAGTCTCTGCTTAGGGCTACGTCAACAGCAAACAAACCATAGAGATAGAACTTGAAACTGCTTTATTTTGTCAAGTTTCAAAGAGCTAGCACAAACCGTGTTTGATTTAGAGTTCCAAATACATGTATCCCTATGGGAGAAAGCAGAGTGAAACCTCAAAATGAAACCGGTTACTGCCAACGAACGGTTTAACCTAGAAGAACGAAATTTGTTGAGCCAAGTGGGATTGGTGTACTCATCATTACCTGAAAGTTTCATCAAGATTGGGTGAAAAAGTGTGTGCTGAGATTTCAGGCAACTCGTAGTTTTTTGGAAGCTTGGCAGGCCCTTTCCATGAAAGTGATTCTCGCCAGTCTCTGCTTAGGGCTACATCAACAGCAAACAAACCATACACATAGAACTTGAAACTGCTTTATTGTGTCAAGTTTCAAAGAGCTAGCACAAACCATGTTTGATTTAGAGTTCAAATTACATGTATCCCTATAGGAGAAAACAGAGTGAAACCTCAAAATGAAACCGGTTACTGCCAACGAACGGTTTAACCTAGAAGAACGAAATTTGGCGTGCCAAGTGGGATTGGTGTACTGATCATTACCTGAAAGTTTCATCAAGATTGGGTGAAAATGTGTGTGCTGAGATTTCAGGCAACTCTTAGTTTTTTGGAAGCTTGGCAGGCCCTTTCCATGAAAGTGATTCTCGCCAGTCTCTGCTTAGGGCAACATCAACAGCAAACAAACCATAGAGATAGAACTTGAAACTGCTTTATAGTGTCAAGTTTCAAAGAGCTAGCAAAAACCGTGTTTGATTTAGAGTTCCAAATACATGTATCCCTATAGGAGAAAACAGAGTGAAACCTCAAAATGAAACCGGTTACTGCCAACGAACGGTTTAACCTAGAAGAACGAAATTTGGCGAGCCAAGTGGGATTGGTGTACTGATCATTACCTGAAAGTTTCATCAAGATTGGGTGAAAAAGTGTGTGCTGAGATTTCAGGCAACTCGTAGTTTTTTGGAAGCTTGGCAGGCCCTTTCCATGAAAGTGATTCTCGCCAGTCTCTGCTTAGGGCTACATCAGCAGCAAACAAACCATAGAGATAGAACTTGAAACTGCTTTATTGTGTCAAGCTTCAAAGAGCTAGCACAAACCGTGTTTGATTTAGAGTTCCAAATACATATATCCGTATAGGAGAAAACAGAGTGAAACCTCAAAATGAAACCGGTTACTGCCAACGAACGGTTTAACCTAGAAGAACAAAATTTGGCTAGCCAAGTGCGATTGTTGTACTGATCATTACCTGAAAGTTTCATCAAAATTGGGTGAAAAAGTGTGTGCTGAGATTTCAGGCAACTCGTAGTTTTTTGGAAGCTTGGCAGGCCCTTTCCATGAAAGTGATTCTCGCCAGTCTCTGCTTAGGGCTACATCAACAGCAAACAAACCATAGAGATAGAACTTGAAACTGCTTTATTGTGTCAAGTTTCAAAGAGCTACCACAAACCGTGTTTGATTTAGAGTTCCAAATACATGTATCCCTATAGGAGAAAACAGAGTGAAATCTCAAAATGAAACCGGTTACTGCCAACCAACGGTTTAACCTAGAAGAACGAAATTTGGCGAGCCAAGTGGGATTGGTGTCCTGATCATTACCTGAAAGTTTCATCAAGATTGGGTGAAAAAGTGTGTGCTGAGATTTCAGGCAACTCGTTGTTTTTTGGAAGCTTGGCAGGCCCTTTCCATGAAAGTGATTCTCGCCAGTCTCTGCTTAGGGCTACATCAACAGCAAACAAACCATAGAGATAGAACTTGAAACTGCTTTATTGTGTCAAGTTTCAAAGAGCTAGCACAAACCGTGTTTGATTTAGAGTTCCAAATACATGAATCCCTATAGGAGAAAACAGAGTGAAACCTCAAAATGTAACCGGTTACTGCCAACGAACGGTTTAACCTAGAAGAACGAAATTTGGCAAGCCAAGTGGGATTGGTGTACTGATCATTACCTGAAAGTTTCATCAAGATTGGGTGAAAAAGTGTGTGCTGAGATTTCAGGCAACTCGTAGTTTTTTGGAATCTTGGCAGGCCCTTTCCATGAATGTGATTCTCGCCAGTCTCTGCTTAGGGCTACATCAACAGCAAACAAACCATAGAGATATAACTTGAAACTGCTTTATTGTGTTAAGTTTCAAAGAGCTAGCACAAACCGTGTTTGATTTAGAGTTCCAAATACATGTATCCCTATAGGAGAAAACAGAGTGAAACCTCAAAATGAAACCGGTTACTGCCAACGAACGGTTTAACCTAGAAGAACGAAATTTGGCGAGCCAAGTGGGATTGGTGTACTGATCATTACCTGAAAGTTTCATCAACATTGGGTGAAAAAGTGTTTGCTGAGATTTCAGGCAACTCGTAGTTTTTTGGAATCTTGGCAGGCCCTTTCCATGAAAGTGATTCTCGCCAGTCTCTGCTTAGGGCTACATCAACAGCAAACAAACCATAGAGATAGAACTTGAAACTGCTTTATTGTGTCAAGTTTCAAAGAGCTAGCACAAACCATGTTTGATTTAGAGTTCCAAATACATGTATCCCTATAGGAGAAAACACAGTGAAACCTCAAAATGCAACCGGTTATTGCCAACGAACGGTTTAACCTAGAAGAACGAAATGTGGCGAGCCAAGTGGGATTGTTGTACTGATCATTACCTGAAAGTTTCATCAAGATTCGTGAAAAAGTGTGTGCTGAGATTTCAGGGAACTCGTAGTTTTTTGGAATCTTGGCAGGCCATTTCCATGAAAGTGATTCTCGCCAGTCTCTGCTTAGGGCAACATCAGCAGCAAAGAAACCATAGAGATAGAACTTGAAACTGCTTTATTGTGTCAAGTTTTAAAGAGCTAGCACAAACCGTGATTGATTTAGAGTTCCAAATACATGTATCCCTATAGGAGAAAACAGAGTGAAACCTCAAAATGCAACCGGTTACTGCCAACGAACGGTTTAACCCATAAGAACGAAATTTGACGAGCCAAGTGGGATTGGTGTACTGATCATTAACTGAAAGATTCATCAAGATTGGTTGAAAAAGTGTTTGCTGAGATTTCAGGCAACTCATAGTTTTTTGGAATCTTGCCAGGCCCTTTCCATGAAAGTGTTTCTCGCCAGTCTCTGCTTAGGGCTACATCAACAGCAAACAAACCATAGAGATAGAACTTGAAACTTCTTTATTTTGTCAAGTTTCAAAGAGCTAGCACAAACCGTGTTTGATTTAGAGTTCCAAATACATGTATCCCTATGGGAGAAAACAGAGTGAAACCTCAAAATGAAACCGGTTACGGCCAACGAACGGTTTAACCTAGAAGAACGAAATTTGGCGTGCCAATTGGGATTGGTGTACTGATCATTACCTGAAAGTTTCATCAAGATTGGGTGAAAAAGTGTGTGCTGAGATTTCAGGCAACTCGTAGTTTTTTGGAAGCTTGGCAGGCCCTTTCCATGAAAGTGATTCTCGCCAGTCTCTGCTTAGGGCTACATCAACAGCAAACAAACCATAAAGATAGAACTTGAAACTGCTTTATTGTGTCAAGTTTCAAAGAGCTAGCACAAACCGTGTTTGATTTAGAGTTCAAATTACATGTATCCCTATAGGAGAAAACAGAGTGAAACCTCAAAATGAAACCGGTTACTGCCAACGAACGGTTAAACCTAGAAGAACGAAATTTGGCGAGCCAAGTTGGATTGGTGTACTGATCATTACTTGAAAGTATCATCAAGATTGGGTGAAAAAGTGTTTGCTGAGACTTCAGGCAACTCGTAGTTTTTTGGAATCTTGGCAGGCCCTTTCCATGAAAGTGATTCTTGCCAGTCTCTGCTTAGTGCTACATCAACAGCAAAGAAATGATAGAGATAGAACTTGAAACTGCTTTATTGTGTCAAGTTTCAAAGAGCTAGCACAAACCGTGTTTGATTTAGAGTTCCAAATACATGTATCCCTTTGGAGAAAACAGAGTGAAACCTCAAAATGAAACCGGTTACTGCCAACGAAC
>NW_027522869.1:0-72852 GCF_052094955.1 Ictidomys tridecemlineatus | reverse complement strand
AGGTTGAAGACTGTTGTGTAGAAGGACTGATATAGAAAACAAAGTTAGGAGACTGGGTGGCAGAAAGATCTTACAGAGAGCAGAGTATGGAGAATAAGGTGCAGAGGACTGTTACAGAGAGCAGTGGTTGAAGACTGGGGTTCAGAT
This sequence comes from Ictidomys tridecemlineatus, assembly GCF_052094955.1. Classification (NCBI taxonomy): domain Eukaryota; kingdom Metazoa; phylum Chordata; class Mammalia; order Rodentia; family Sciuridae; genus Ictidomys; species Ictidomys tridecemlineatus. Next base: position 72,705 of record NW_027522869.1, on the reverse strand, counting down.
GGATCATGTAAAGAGAAGAGATTTCAGACTGAGGTGAAGATCGACTGTTACAGAGATCAGAGGTTGGAGACTGAGGTGCAGAAGGACTGTTACAGGGAGCAAATTTGGAGACTGTGTTGCACAAGGATCTTACATAGAGCAGAGTCTGGAGACTGAGGTGCATTAGGACTGTTATAGAGAGCAGATGTTGAAGTCTGGGGTGCAGACGGATTGTGGCAGAAAGCAAAATTTTCAGACTGAGGTGCAGAAGGACTTTTGCAGAGAGCCGATATTGGAGACTGGGGTTTACAAGTTTCGTTGCAGAGAGCAGAAGTTGGAGACTGCAGTACAGAAGGGCTGTTGCAGAGAGCAGAGGTTTGAGACTAGGGTACAAAAGAACTTTTTCACAGAGCAGATGTTGGATACTGTTTTTCAGAAGGACTGTTTCAGAGATCAGAAGTTGAAGAATGGGTTGCAGAAGGACTTTTGCAGAGAGCAAAGGTTAGAGACTGAGGTTCAGATGGACGGACAAAGAAAGCAGAGGTTGGAGACTGGCGTGCAAAAGGACCTTTACAGAGAGCAGAGTTTGAAGACTGTGGTACAGAAAGACTTTTACAGAGAGCATTGTTTGAAGACTGGGGAGCGGAAGGACAGTTGCAGAAAGCAGAGGTTGGAGAATGGGGTGGAGAAGGAATGTTACAGAAAGCAGATTTCAGAAACTGTGGTCAGAAGGATCTTTCAGAGAGCAGAGGTTGGAGACTGGGGTGCAGAAGGATTGTAACACAGAGCAGACGTTGGAAACTGGGGTGAAGAATTATGATACAGAAAGCTGAGGTGTGAGACTGGGGTGCAAAAGGACCGTTACAGAGAGCAGAGGTTGCAGACTGGCGTGCAGAAGGACTGTTTCAAAAAGCAGAGTTTAGAGACTGGGGTGAATAAGGCTTGCTACAGAGAGCAGAGGTTTGAGACTGGGTTGCAGAAGGACTGTTATAGAGAGCAGAGTTTTGAGGCTGGTTTGAAGAAGGATCTTACAGAGAGCAGTGGTTGGTGACTGTGGTGAAAAACTAATGTTACACAGAGCAGTGATTAGAGACTGGGTTGCAGAAGGATCGTGCAGAGAGCAGAGGTTTCAGACTGAGATGCAGAAGGACTGAAACAGAGAGAAGAGGTTGGAGACTGAGTTGCAGCAGTACTGTTACAGAGAGAAGAGTTTGGTGACTGAAGTGCAGTAGGACTGTTACAGAAAGCAGAGGTTGGAAATTGGGGTACAGAGGGACCTTTACAGAGAGCAAAGGTTAAAGACTGTGGTATAGAAAGACTGTAACAGAGAGCAGAGGTTTGAGAATACAGGTGCAGAAGGACTGTTACAGAGAGCAGAGGTTGGAGACTGGGGTGCAGAAGGATTGTTACAGAGAGCAGAGTTTTAAAGACTGGGGTCAAGAAGGACAGTTACAGGTAGCAGACGTTGAAGACTGGTTTTCAGAACGATCTTACAGAGAAAAGAGTGTGGAGACTGCGGTGCAGAAGGACTGTTACAGAGAGCGGATGTTGGAGACTAGGTTGCAGAATTATCATTACAGATAGCAGAGGTAAGAGACTGGGGTGCAGACGGACTTTTACAGAGAGCATAGGTTTGATACTGGGTGCAGAAAGAATGTGGCAGAGAGCAGAGTTTGGAGACTGGGGTTCAGAAGGACTGTTGCTGAAAGCAGAGGTTGGAGACTGAGGTGCAGAAGGACTGTTACAAAGAGCAGAGGTTGGATACTGGGTTGCAGAAGGACTGACAAAGAAAGCAGATGTTGGAGACTGGGAAGCAGAAGGACCGTTACAGAGAGCAGAGGTTGGAGACTCTGGTACAGAAGAACTGTTACAGAGAGCAGAATATGGAGACTGGGGTGTAGAAGCACTGTTGCAGAGAATAGAGTTTGGAGATAGGTTCCAGAAGGACTGTTACACCGAGCAGGGTTTGGAGACTGGTGTGCAGAAGGATCTTACAGAGAGCAGAGGTAGGAGACTGGGGTGCATAAGGACTGTTTTAGAGAGAAGAGGTAGGAGACTAGGTTGCAGAAGGATCGTTGCAGAGAGTAGAGGTTGGAGACTGGGGTGCAGAAGGCCTATAAAGAGAGCAGAGGTTGGAGACTTGGGTGCAGAAGGACTGTTACAGAGAGCAGAGTTTTCAGACTGGGTTTCAGAAGGGTCTTACAGAGAGCAGAGGTAGGAGACAGAGGTACAGAAAGACTGTTAAAGAGAACAGAGGTTCTAGACTGGGGTACAGAGGGATTGTTGCAGAGAGCAGATTTATCAGACTGAGGAACAGAAGGACTGTTGCAGAGAGCAGAGGTTAGAGAATGGGGAGCAGAAGGACTGATACAGAGAGCAGAGGTCAGAGAATGGGGTGCAGGAGTAAGATTGCAGAGTTCAGAGGTTTGAGACAAAGGTGCAGAAGGACTGTTACAGAAAGCAGAGGATAGAATCCGTGGTTCAGAAGGACTCATACAGAAAGCAGAGGTTTGAGACTGCGGTGCAGAAGGACCATTAGAGAGAGCAGAGTTTGGAGACTGCAGTACAGAAGGACTGTTACTGAGAGCAGAGGTTTGTGACTGGAAAGTAGAAGGACTGTTGCAGGGAACAGATGTTGTAGACTGGGTTGCAGCAGGACAGTTGAGGAAAGCAGAGGTTGTAGAAAGGGTTGGAGAAGAATGTTACAGAGAGCAGAGTTTGAAAACTGGGGTGCAGAAGGACCTTAAACAGAACAGAGTTCGGAGACTGGGGTGCAGAAGGAGTGTTAAGGAGAGGAGACTTTGGAGACTGGGGAGCTGAAGGACTGTTGCAGAGAGCAGATGTTGGAGACTGGGGTGCATAAAGATCATTGTAGAGAGCAGAGGTTGGAGACAGGGGTGCAGAACGATGGTTGCAGAGAGCAGAGATTTGAGACTGAGGTGCAGAAGAACAGTTAGAGAAAGCAGAGGTGGAGTCTGTGGTTCATTAAGATCATTGAAGAGAGCAGAAGTTGGAGACTGAGTTGCAGAAGAATCGTTGAAGAGAGCAGAGGTGGAGTCTGGGCTGCAGAAGGATCGTTACAGAGAGAAGAGGTTGGAGACTGAGTTGCAGCAGTACTGTTACAGAGAGAAGAGTTTGGTGACTGAAGTGCAGTAGGACTGTTACAGAAAGCAGAGGTTGGAAATTGGGGTACAGAGGGACCTTTACAGAGAGCAAAGGTTAAAGACTGTGGTATAGAAAGACTGTAACAGAGAGCAGAGGTTTGAGAATACAGGTGCAGAAGGACTGTTACAGAGAGCAGAGGTTGGAGACTGGGGTGCAGAAGGATTGTTACAGAGAGCAGAGTTTAAAGACTGGGGTCAAGAAGGACAGTTACAGGTAGCAGACGTTGAAGACTGGTTTTCAGAACGATCTTACAGAGAAAAGAGTGTGGAGACTGCGGTGCAGAAGGACTGTTACAGAGAGCGGATGTTGGAGACTAGGTTGCAGAATTATCATTACAGATAGCAGAGGTAAGAGACTGGGGTGCAGACGGACTTTTACAGAGAGCATAGGTTTGATACTGGGTGCAGAAAGAATGTGGCAGAGAGCAGAGTTTGGAGACTGGGGTTCAGAAGGACTGTTGCTGAAAGCAGAGGTTGGAGACTGAGGTGCAGAAGGACTGTTACAAAGAGCAGAGGTTGGATACTGGGTTGCAGAAGGACTGACAAAGAAAGCAGATGTTGGAGACTGGGAAGCAGAAGGACCGTTACAGAGAGCAGAGGTTGGAGACTCTGGTACAGAAGAACTGTTACAGAGAGCAGAATATGGAGACTGGGGTGTAGAAGCACTGTTGCAGAGAATAGAGTTTGGAGATAGGTTCCAGAAGGACTGTTACACCGAGCAGGGTTTGGAGACTGGTGTGCAGAAGGATCTTACAGAGAGCAGAGGTAGGAGACTGGGGTGCATAAGGACTGTTTTAGAGAGAAGAGGTAGGAGACTAGGTTGCAGAAGGATCGTTGCAGAGAGTAGAGGTTGGAGACTGGGGTGCAGAAGGCCTATAAAGAGAGCAGAGGTTGGAGACTTGGGTGCAGAAGGACTGTTACAGAGAGCAGAGTTTTCAGACTGGGTTTCAGAAGGGTCTTACAGAGAGCAGAGGTAGGAGACAGAGGTACAGAAAGACTGTTAAAGAGAACAGAGGTTCTAGACTGGGGTACAGAGGGATTGTTGCAGAGAGCAGATTTATCAGACTGAGGAACAGAAGGACTGTTGCAGAGAGCAGAGGTTAGAGAATGGGGAGCAGAAGGACTGATACAGAGAGCAGAGGTCAGAGAATGGGGTGCAGGAGTAAGATTGCAGAGTTCAGAGGTTTGAGACAAAGGTGCAGAAGGACTGTTACAGAAAGCAGAGGATAGAATCCGTGGTTCAGAAGGACTCATACAGAAAGCAGAGGTTTGAGACTGCGGTGCAGAAGGACCATTAGAGAGAGCAGAGTTTGGAGACTGCAGTACAGAAGGACTGTTACTGAGAGCAGAGGTTTGTGACTGGAAAGTAGAAGGACTGTTGCAGGGAACAGATGTTGTAGACTGGGTTGCAGCAGGACAGTTGAGGAAAGCAGAGGTTGTAGAAAGGGTTGGAGAAGAATGTTACAGAGAGCAGAGTTTGAAAACTGGGGTGCAGAAGGACCTTAAACAGAACAGAGTTCGGAGACTGGGGTGCAGAAGGAGTGTTAAGGAGAGGAGACTTTGGAGACTGGGGAGCTGAAGGACTGTTGCAGAGAGCAGATGTTGGAGACTGGGGTGCATAAAGATCATTGTAGAGAGCAGAGGTTGGAGACAGGGGTGCAGAACGACGGTTGCAGAGAGCAGAGATTTGAGACTGAGGTGCAGAAGAACAGTTAGAGAAAGCAGAGGTGGAGTCTGTGGTTCATTAAGATCATTGAAGAGAGCAGAAGTTGGAGACTGAGTTGCAGAAGAATCGTTGAAGAGAGCAGAGGTGGAGTCTGGGCTGCAGAAGGATCGTTACAGAGAGAAGAGGTGGGAGACTGCGGTGCAGAAGAACTGTTACAGAGAGCACATGTTGGAGACAGGGATGCAGAAGGAATGTTGCAGAAAGAAGAGTTTGGAGACTGGAGTGCAGAAGGACGGTTTCAGAGAGCAGAGTTTGGAAACTGAGATGCAGAAGGATTGTTACACAGAGCAGACTTTGGAAACTAGGGTGAATAATTATGATACAGAAAGCATTGGTGTGAGGACTGGGGTGGGAAAAGACCATTATAGAGAAAAAAAGGTTGCAGACTGGCGTGCAGAAGGATTGATTCAGAGAGAAGAGTTTGGAGTCTGGGGTGCATAAGGCCTGCTACAGAGAGCAGAGTTTGGAGACTGGGTTGCAGAAGGACTGTTATAGAGAGCAGAGTTTTGAGGCTGGGTTGAAGAAGAATCTTACAGAGAGCATTGGTTGCTGACTGTGGTGCAGGACAAATGTTACAGAGAGCAGTGATTAGAGACTGGGGTGATAAATGATCTTGCAAAGAGCAGAGGTTTCAGACTGAGGTGCAGAAGGACTGTAACAGAGAGCAGAGGTTGGAGACTGGTGTGCAGCAGGATTGTTACAGAGAGCAGAGTTTGGTGACTGAGGTGCAGAACGACTTTTACAGAGCAGAGGTGAAGATGCAGTGTAGAAGGACTGTTGCAGAGAGCAGAGGCTGGAGACTTGGGTTAAGAAAGACTGTTTCCAAGAGCAGAATTTGGAGACTGAGGTGCAGAAGGTCTGTTGAGGAGAGTAGACGTTATAGACTGGGGTGCAGAAGGATAGTTTCAGAGATGAGAGGTTAGCGACTGAGGTGCAAAAATACTGTTACAGAGAGCAGAAGTTAGAGACTGGGGTGCAGAAGGACTGTTACAAAGAGCGAATTTTGGGGACTGTGTTGTACAAGGATCTTACATAGAGCAGAGTTTGGAGACTGAGGTGCATAAGGACTGTTACAGAGAGCAGAGTGTGGAGAAGGGCTCCATAAACACTGTTACAGATCACAGAGTTCAAAGACTGGGTTGAAGAAGGATCTAACAGAGAGCAGATGTTGGGGATCCAGGTGCAGAAGGACTGTTACAGAGAGTAGAGGTTGAAGACTGAGGTGCAAAAGGATCGTAGCAGAGAACAGCGTTTTAAGACTGAGGTGCAGAAGCACTGTTGCAGAGACCACAGGTTTGATACTGGCGCTCAGAAGGACTTTTGCAGAGAGCAGTGGTTGAAGACTGGGGTGCAGAAATCTTGTTATAGGAAACAGAATGTGGAGACTGGGGTGGAGAAGGCCTGTTATGGAGAGGAGAGTTGGGAGAAGGGGTGCAGAAGGACTGTTAGAGAGGGCAGAGTTGGGAGACTGGGTTGCAGAAGGATCTTACAGAAAGCAGATGTTGAAGACTGAGGTATAGAATGATTGTTGCAGACAGAAAACTTTGGAGACTGGGGTGCAGAAGGCCTGTTACAGAGAGCAGAGTTTGGAGACTGGGGTGCAGAAGGCCTGGTAAATAGAGCAGAGGTTGAAGACTAGGATGCAGAACGACTGTTATAGAAAGCAAACTTAGGAGACTGGGTGGCAGAAGGATCTTACAGAGAGCAGAGTTTGGAGACTGAGGTGCAGGAGGACTGTTACAGAGAGCAGTGGTTAGAGACTGGGGTTCAGATGGATCATGTAAAGAGAAGAGGTTTCAGACTGAGGTGTAGATCTACTGTTACAGAGAGCAGAGGTTGGAGACTGAGGTGCAGAAGGACTGTTACAAAGAGCGAATTTTGGAGAATGTGTTGTACAAGGATCTTACATAGAGCAGAGTTTGGAGACTGAGGTGCATAAGGACTGTTACAGAGAGCAGATGTTGAAGTCTGGAGTGCAGTAGGATTGTTGCAGAAAGCAAAATTTTCAGACTGAGGTGCAGAAGGACTTTTGCAGAGAGCCGATGTTGGATACTGGGGTGCACAGGGTTCGTTGCAGAGAGCAGAAGTTGGAGACTGCAGTACAGAAGGACTGTTGCAGAGAGCAGAGTTTGGAGACTAGGGTACAAAAAAACTTTTTCAGAGAGCAGATGTTGGACACTGTTGTTCAGAAGGACTTTGCAGAGAGCAGAAGGTTGAGAATGTGTTGCAGAAGGTCTTTTGCAGAGGTTGGAGACTGAGGTTCTGATGGATGGACAAAGAAAGCAGAGGTTGGAGACTGGCTTGCAAAAGGCCCTTTACAGAGAGCAGAGTTTGGTGACTGGGGTGCAGAATGACTTTTACAGAGAGCACAGTTTGGAGACTGGGGTGCAGAAGGAATGTTTCGAGAGCAGAGTTTGGAGACTTGGGTGCAGAAGGACTGTTGCAGAAAGCAGAGTTCGGAGATTGAGGTGCAGAAGAACTGTTGCAGAGAGCAGAGTTTAAAGACTGGGGTGCAGAGGAATGTTACAGATAGCAGACGTTGGAGACTGGTTTTCAGAACGATCTTACAGAGAAAAGAGTGTGGAGACTGCGGTGCAGAAGGATTGTTACAGAGAGCGGATGTTGGAGACTAGGTTGCAGAATGATCATTACAGAGAGCAGAGGTTGGAGACTGGGGTGCAGACGGACTTTTACAGAGAGCGTAGGTTTGATACTGGTGTGCAGAAGGAATGTTGCAGAGAGCAGAGTTTGGAGACTGGGGTTCAGAAGGACTGTTGCTGAAAGCAGAGGTTGGAGACTGAGGTGCAGAAGGACTGTTACAGAGAGCAGAGGTTGGATACTGGGTTGCAGAAGGACTGACAAAGAAAGCAGATGTTGAAGACTGGGGGGCAGAAGGACCGTTACAGAGAGCAGAGGTTGGAGACTCTGGTACAGAAGAACTGTTAGAGAGAGCAGAATTTGGAGACTGGGGTGCAGAAGGACCGTTACAGAGAGCAGAGTTTGGAGATAGGTTCCAGAATGACTGTTACAGCTCGCAGGGGTTGGAGACAGGTGTGCAGAAGGATCTTACAGAGAGCAGAGGTAGGAGACTGGGGTGCATAAGAACTGTTTTAGAGAGAAGAGGTAGGAGACTGGGGCGCAGAAGGATCGTTGCAGAGAGTAGAGGTTGGAGACTGGGGGTGCAGAAGGCCTCTTACAGAGAGCAGAGGTTGGAGACTGGGATGCAGAAGGCCTGTTACAGAGAGCAGGGGTTGGAGACTGGGGTGCAGACGGACTGTTACAGAGAGCTGAGTTTTCAGACTGGGTCTCAGAAGGGTCTTACAGAGAGCAGAGGTAGGAGACCGAGGTACAAAAAGACTGTTACAGAGAGTAGAGTTTGGAGACTGGGCTGCAGAAGGATCATTTCAGAGAGGAGAGGTTGGTGACTGAGGTGAAAAAGACTGTTACAGAGAGCAGAGGTTAGAGACTGGGGTGCAGAAGACTTGTTACGAAGAGCAGAGTGTGGAGAAGGGTTCCATAAAGACTGTTACAGATCACAGAGTTTGGAGACTGGGTTGAAGAAGGATCTAACAGAGAGCAGATGTTGGGGATCCAGGTGCAGAAGGACTGTTACAGAGAGAAGAGGTTGGAGACTGAGGTGCAAAAGGATCATAGCAGAGAACAGCGTTTTAAGACTCAGGTGCAGAAGCACTGTTGCAGAGACCAGAGGTTTGGAGACTGGGGCACAGAAAGACTGTTGCAAAGAGCAGTGGTTGGATACTGGGGTGCAGAAGTCTTGTTATAGAGAACAGACTTTGGAGACTGGGGTGCAGAAGGCTAGTTATGGAGAGGAGAGTTGGGAGAAGGGGTGCAGATGGACTGTTAGAGAGGGCAGAGTTGGGAGAGTGGGTTGCAGAAAGATCTTACACAGAGCAAATGTTAGAGACTGAGGTGTAGAATGATTGTTGCAGAGAGAAGAGTTTGGAGACTGGAGTGCATAAGGCCTGTTACAGAGAGCAGAGTTTGGAGACTGGGGTGCAGAAGGCCTGTTAAATAGAGCAGAGGTTGAAGACTAGGGTGCCGAACGACTGTTATAGAAAGCAAAGTTAGGAGACTGGGTAGCAGAAAGATCTTACAGAGAGCAGAGTTTGGAGACTGAGGTGCAGAAGGTCTGTTACAGAGAGCAGTGGTTGGAGACTGGGGTTCAGATGGATCATGTAAAGAGAAGAGGTTTCAGACTGAGGTGTAGATCGACTGTTACAGAGAGCAGAGTTTGGAGACTGAGGTGCAGAGGGACTGTTAAAGGGAGAAAATTTGGAGACTGTGTTGCACAAGGATCTTACATAGAGCAGAGTTTGGAGACTGAGGTGCATTAAAACTGTTACAGAGAGCAGATGTTGAAGTCTGGGGTGCAGAAGGATTGTTGCAGAAAGCAAAATTTTCAGACTGAGGTGCAGAAGGACTTTAGCAGAGAGCAGACGTTGGATACTGGGGTGCACAGGGTTCGTTGCAGAGAGCAGAAGTTGGAGACTGCAGTACAGAAGGACTGTTGCAGAGAGCAGAGGTTTGAGACTAGGGTACAAAAGGACTTTTTAAGAGAGCAGATATTGGATAATGTTTTTCAGAAGGACTGTTGCAGAGAGCAGAAGTTGAAGAATGGGTTGCAGAAGGACTTTTGCAGAGAGCAAAGTTTGGAGACTGAGGTTCAGATGGACGGACAAAGAAAGCAGAGGTTGGAGACTGGCGTGCAAAAGGACCTTTACAGAGAGCAGAGTTTGGAGACTGAGGTACAGAAAGAGTGTTACAGAGAGCATTGTTTGAAGACTGGGGAGCAGAAGGAGTGTTTTACAGTAAAGACGTTGGAGACTGAGGTGCAGCAGGACCGTTTCAGAAAGCAGAGGTTGGAGACTCTCGTGGAGAAGGAATATTACAGAGAGCAGAGTTTGGAAACTGGGGTCAGAAGTATCTTTCAGAGAGCAGAGTTTGGAGACTGGGGTGCAGACGGATTGTAACACAGAGCAGACGTTGGAAACTGGGGTGAAGAATTATGATACAGAAAGCTGAGGTGTGAGACTGGGGTGCAGAAGGACCGTTACAGAGAGCAGAGGTTGCAGACTGGCGTGCAAGAAGGACTGTTTCAGAGAGCAGAGTTTGGAGACTGGGGTGCATAAGGCCTGCTACAGAGAGCAGAGGTTGGAGACTGGGTTGCAGAAGGACTGTTATAGAGAGCAGAGTTTTGAGGCTGGTTTTAAGAAGGATCTTACAGAGAGCAGTGGTTGGTGACTGTGGTGAAGGACTAATGTTACAGAGAGCAGTGATTAGAGACTGGGTTGCAGAAGGATCGTGCAGAGAGCAGAGGTTTCAGACTGAGGTTCAGAAGGACTGTTACAGAGAGCAGAATTTGGTGACTGAAGTGCAGAAGGACTGTTACAGAAAGCAGAGGATGGAAATTGGGGTACAGAGGGACCGTTAAAGAGAGCAGAGGTTGGAGACTGCAGTATAGAAAGACTTTAACAGAGAGTAGAGGTTTGAGAATACAGGTGCAGAAGGACTGTTACAGAGAGCAGAGGTTGAAGACTAGGGTGCAGAAGGATTGTTACAGAAAGCAGAGTTTGGAGACTGGGGTGCAGAAGGACTGTTGCACAGAGCAGAGTTTATGGACTGGGGTGTAGAAGGACTGTTGCAGAGAGCAGAGGCAGGAGTCTTGGGTGAAGAAGGACTGTTTCCAAGAGCAGAATTTGGAGACTGAGGTGCAGAAGAACGGTTTAGGAGAGGAGACGTTGGAGACTGGGATGCAGAAGAATCCTTTCAGAGAGGAGAGGTTGGAGACTGAGGTGCAAAAGGATCATAGCAGAGAACAGCGTTTTAAGAATGAGGTGTAGAAGCACTGTTGCAGAAACCACAGGTTGGAGACTGGGGCGCAGAAAGACTGTTTCAAAGAGCAGTGGTTGGAGACTGGGGTGCAGAAGTCTTGTTATAGAGAACAGACTTTGGAGACTGGGGTGCAGAAGGCCTGTTACGGAGAAGAGAGTTGGAGAAGGGGTGCAGAAGGACTGTTAGAGAGGGCAGAGTTGGGAGACTGGGTTGCAGAAGGATCTTACAAAGACCAGATATTAGAGACTGAGGTTTAGAATGATTGTTGCAGAGAGAAGAGTTTGGAGACTGGGGTGCATAAGGCCTGTTACAGGGAGCAGAGTTTTAAGACTGGGGTGCAGAAGGCCTTTTAAATAGAGAAGAGGTTGAAGACTGGGGTCCAGAAGGACTGTTATAGAAAGCAAAGTTAGGAGACTTGGTGGCAGAAGGATCTTACAGAGAGCAGAGTTTGGAGACTGAGGTGCAGGAGGACGGTTACAAAGAGCAGTGTTTGGAGACTGGGGTTCAGATGGATCGTGCAGAGAGAAGAGTTTTCAGACTGAGGTGTAGATTGTCTGTTACAGAGAGCAGAGGTTGGAGGCTGAGGTGCAGAAGGACTGTTACAGGGAGCAAATTTGGAGACTGCGTTGCACAAGGATCTTACATAGAGCAGAGTTTGGAGACTGAGGTGCATTCAGACTGTTACAGAGAGCAGATGTTGAAGTCTGGGGTGCAGAAGGATTGTTGCAGAAAGCAAAATTTTCAGAAGGTGAGGTGCAGAAGGACTTTTACAGAGAGCAGATATTGGAGACTGGCGTGCACAAGTTTCGTTGCAGAGAGCAGAAGTTGGAGACTGCAGTACAGAAGGACTGTTGCAGAGAGCAGAGGGTTGAGACTAGGGTACAAAAGGACTTTTTCAGAGAGCAGATGTTGAATACTGTTTTTCAGAAGGACTGTTGCAGAGAGCAGAAGTTGAAGAATAGGTTGCAGAAGGACCGTTGCAGAAAGCAGAGGTTGGAGACTGGCGTGGAGAAGGAATATTACAGAGAGCAGAGTTTGGAAACGGGTCAGAAGGATCTTTCAGAGAGCAGAGTTTGAAGACTGGGGTGCAGAAGGATCGTGGCAGAGAGAAGAGTTTGGACACTGGGGTTCAGAAGGATTTTTGCACAGAGCAGATTTTGGAGACTGAAGTGCAGAAGGACTGTTTAGAGAGCAGATGTTGAAGACTGAGGTGCAGAAGGACTCTTGCAGAGAGCAGAGGTTGAAGACTGAGGTGGAGAAGGACTGTTACACACAACAGAGTTTGGAGACTGGGGTGCAGAAGGACTGTTGCAGAGAGCAGAGTTTTAAGACTGAGGCACAGAAAGATCATTGCAGAGAGCAGAGGTGGAGACTTGGCTGCAGAATTACTGTTACACACAGCACACGTTGCACACTGGGTTGCAGATGAAATTTTGCAGACAGCAGAGGTTGGAGACTGGGGCGCATAAGGACTGCTGCAGATAGCAGAGTTTGGATATGACGTGCAGAAGGACTGTTACAGAGAGCAGAGGTTGTAGACTGGGGGTGCAGAAGGTCTGATAGAGAAAGCAGAGGTTGGAGACTGGGGTGCAGAAGGACCGTTACAGAGAGAAGAGTTTGAAGACTGCGGTACAGAAGGATTGTTACAGAGAGTAGGGGTTGGCGACTGGGGTGCAGAAGGAGTGTTGCAAAGAACAGAGTTTGGAGATTGAGGTGCAGAAGGACTGTTACAGAGAGCAGAGTTTCTAGACAAGGTTGCAGAAGGATCTTACAGAGAGCAGAGTTTGTAGACCGAGGTGTAGCAGGACTGTGACAGAGAGCACATGTTGGAGACTGGGGTGCAGAAAGATTGGTATAGTGAACAGACTTTAGAGACTGGGTTGCAGAAGGCCTGTTACGGAGAGAAAATTTGGGAGTAGGCGTGCAGAAAAAAACTGTTACAGAGGGCAGAGTTTGGAGTCTGGGTTGCAGAAGGTACTTACAGAGAGCAGTTGTTGGAGAGTGAGGTGCAGAGAGACTGTTACAGAGAGTAGATGTTGGAGACTGAGGCACAGAAATATTGTTACAGAGAGCAGATTTTGGAGACTGGGGTGAAAAAGGACTGTTTCAGATAGCAGAGGTTGGAGAATGGGGTGTAGAAGGACTGTTGCAGAAACTAGAAGTTGGAATCTGGGATGCTGAAGGACTGTTGAAGAGAGCAGATGTAGGAGACTGTGATGCAGAAGGACTGTTACAAAGAGCCGAGGTTTGCGACTGGTGTGCAGAAGGAATGATACAGAGAGCAGAGTTTCGAGACTGGGGTGAAGAAGGCCTGTTACAGAGAGCAGAGGTTGGAGACTGGGGTGCAGAAGGGCTGTCAGAGAGATCAGAGTTTTGATACTGGGTTGCAGAAGGATCTTACTTAGAGAAAAATTTGGAGACTGAGGTGCAGAAGGAATGTTATGGAGAGCAGAGGTTGGAGACTGGGGTGCAGAATTATCGTTGGAGACAGCAGAATTTTCCGCACTGAGGTGCAGAAGGACTGTTGCAGAGATCAGATGTTGGAGACTTGGGTGCAGAAGGACTGTTGCAGAGAGCAGGTGCTGGAGACTGGAATGCAGAAGAATCATAGAGGAGAGCAGATGTTGGACACTGGGGTGCAGAAGGACAGTTACACAGAGCAGAGAATGAAGACTGAGGTGAAGAAGGACTGTTACAGAGAGAAGATTTGGGAGACAGAGGTGCAGAACTAATACAGATCAGAAGTTGGAGACTGAGGTAGAGAAGAACTGTTACAGAGAGCAGAGGTTGGAGATTCGGGTGAAGAAGGATTATTGCAGAGAGCAGAGTTTTCAAACTGAGGTACAGAAGAACTGTTGCAGAGAGCAGATGTTGGAGATTGGGGTGCACAAGGACTGTTGCAGCTAGCAGAGGTTAGAGACTGGGGTGCAGAAGGATCGTTGCAGAGAGCAGAGGTTCGAGACTGGGGTGCAGATGGATCGCTGCAGAGAGCAGAGGTTGGAGACTGGGGTGCAGAAGGACTGATACAGAGAGCAGAGTTTCGAAACTGGGGTGCAGAAGGTCTTTTATAGAGAGCAGAGTGTGGAGACTGGGTTGCAGAAGGATCTTACATAGAGCAGAGTTTGTAGACTTAGGTGTAGAAGCACTGTAACAGAGAGTAGCGGTTGGAGACTCAGGTACCGAAGGACCATTGCAGAGAGTAGAGGTTGTAGATGGAGGTGAGAAGGCTTGTTACAGAGAGCAGAGGTTTAAGACTGGGGTCTAGAAGGACTGTAGCAGAGAGAAAAGTTTGGAGACTAAGGTGCAGAGGGACAGTTAAACAGAGCACAGGTTGAAGACTGGGGTGCAGAAGGAATGATACAGAAAGCAGAGGTTGGAGACTCGGGTGTAGAAGTACCCTTACAGAGAGCAGATGTTCGAGAATGCAGTACAGAAGGCCTGTTATAGAGAGGAGAGGATGGAGACTGGGGTGAAAAAGAACTGTTGCAGAGAGCAGAGGATGGAGACTGGGGTGCAGTAAGACTGTTGCAGAGAGCAGAGGTTGCAGACTGACTTGCAGAAGGACTGTTAGAGCGGGAACTGTTTTGAGACTGTGGTGCAAAACAACAGATACAGGAAGCAGAGGTTGGATACTGGGGTGCATAAAAACCCTTATGGAGAACAGCAGTTAGAGACTGCGGTAGAGAAGGACGGTTACAGAGAACAGAGGTTAGAGACTGTGGTGCAAAATAACTAATGTAGAGACCAGAGGTTGAAGACTGGGGTGCTGAAGGATCGTTGGGGCGAGCAGAGTATGGAGACTGGGGTGTAGAAGGACTGTTTTAGAGAGCACATGTTAGAGACTTGGGTGCAGAAGGACTGTTGCATAGAGCAGAGTTTGGAGACTGAGGTACAGAAGGACTGTAAAAAGAGAGCAGAGGTTGGAGACTAGGGTGCAGAAGGATTATTGCAGAGAGCAGAGGTTTCCGACTAGGGTGCAGAAGGTTCGTTGCAGAGAGCAGAGGTTGGAGACTGGGGTGCAGAAGGATCGTTGGTGTGAGCAGAATATGAAGACAGGGGTGTAGAAAGACTGCTGCAGAGAACAGAGTTTGGAGTCTGAGGAGCAGAAGGACCATTGCAGAAAGCAGAGTTTGGAGACTGGGTTTCAAAGGATGTCACAGAGAGCAGAGGTTGGAGTCTGAATTGTAGAAGAATGTTACAGAGAGGAAAGTTTGGAGACTGGGTTTAAGAAAAACTGATACAGAAAGCAGAGTTTGAAGATTGGGGTGCAGAAAGACCATTACAGAGAGCATAGGTTTGAGACTGCAGTACAGAAGGTCTGTTGGAGAGAGAAGATTTTGGAGACTGGGTTGCAGAAGGAGTGTTGCAGAGAGCAAGGTTGAAGACTGGTGTGCAGAAGGGCTGTTGCAGAGAGAAGAGGTTGAAGAGTGAGGTGCAGAAGGACGGTAAATGAGAGCAGAGTTTGGAGACAGTAGTGCATAAGGACTGATACAGAAAGGTGAGGTTGGAGACTGGGATGAAGAAGGACCCTAACAGAGAACAGAGGTTGAAGACTGTGGTACAGAAGAACTGTTTTGGAGAACAGAGTTTGGAGACTGGCGTGCAGAAGGACCATTGCACATTGCAGAGGTTGGAGATTTGGGTGTAGAAGGCCTGTTAAAGAGAGAAAAGATTGGAGACTGGGGTGCACAAGGACTGTTCCAGTGAGCAGAGTCTGGAGACTGGGTAGTAGAAAGATCTTACATAGAGCAGAGGTTTGAGACTGACGTTCAGAAGGAGTGTTACATAGAACAGAGTTTGAAGACTGGGGTGCAGAAGGATGGTTGCAGAGAGCAGAGTATTCAGACTGAGGTGCAGAAGGACTATTGCGGACAGCTGATGTTCGAGACTGGGGTGCAGAAAGACTGTTGCAGAGAGAAGAGTTTGGAGTCTTCGGTGCAGAATGATCAATCCAGAGATCAGAGATTGTAGACTGGGGTGCAGAATGCTTGTTACAGATTGCAGATTTTTGAGAAGGGGTGCAGTAGGACTGTTACAGAGAGCTGAGTTTGGGAATTGGGTTGCAGAAGGATCTTACAGACAACAGAGGTTGGAGACTGAGGTGCAGAAGGACTGTTACAGAGAGTAGAGGTTGGCGACTGAGGTGCAAAAAGTCCAATGCAGCGAGCAGAGTTTGGAGATATAGGTACAGAAGGACTGTTGAAGAGCAGAGGTTGGAGACCTGGGTGTAGAAGGACTGTAGCAGAGAGCAGAGGTTGTAGATTGGGGTGCAGAAGGACTGTTGCAGAGAGCAGAATTTGAAGACTGAGGTTCATAAGAACTGTTACAGAGAGCAGAGTTTGGAGACTTGAGTGCAGAAGGACTAATACAGAAAGCAGAGTTTGGAGTCTGGGGTGCAAGAAGACATTACAGAGAGCAAAGGTTGGAGACTGCAGTACAGAAGGACTGTTACACAGAGCAGAGGTTGGAGAGTGGGGTGCAGAAAGACAGTTACAAAGAGCACAGTTTTGAGACTGGGGTGAAGAAGAAATGTCGCAGAGAGCAGAGGTTGGAGACTGGGGCGCAGAAGGTCTCTTGCAGAGAGCAGATTTTAGAGACTGGGGTGCAGAAGGACCCTTACAGAGAACAGAGGTTGGATACTGCGGTACAGGAGGACTGTTACAGGGATCAGAGGTTGGAGACTTGGGTGCAGAATAACTGTTGTAGAGAACAGAGTTTAGAGAGTGGGGAGCAGGTGGACCATTGCAAATAGCAGAGGTTGGATACTGGGTTTCTGAAGGATCCTACAGAGAGCAGAGTTTGGACACTGAGATGCAGAAGGACGGTTGCAGGAAGCAGAGGTTGGAGATTGGGGCGCAGAAGTACTTTTGCAGAGAACAGAGGTTGGATTCTGAGGTGCAGAAGGACTTTTACAGAGAGCAGAGGTTGGAGACTGTTGTGCAGAATGACTGACACATAACACAGAGTTTGGAGATTCTGGTGTAGAAGGACTGTTACAGAGAGAAGAGGTTGGAGACTACAGTACAGAAGGACTGTTACAGAGAGCAGAGGTTGAATACTGGGGTGCAGAGGGATTGTTGCAGAGAGCAGAAGTTGCAGAGTAAGGTGCAGAAGGAGTGTTACATAGAGCAGATTTTGGAGACACAGGTGCAGAAGGACTGATACAGAAAGCAGAGGTTGAAGGCGGGGGTGTAGAAGGACTGTTGCAGAGAGCAGAGTTTGGAGACTGGGTTGGAGAAGAACTGTTGCAGACAGCAGATGTTGGAGACTGAGGTGCAGAAGGAATGTTGCAGAGAGAAGAAATTAGAGACTGGGGTGCATATGAACTATTGCAGGGAACAGAGGTTGCAGACTGAGGTGCAGAAAGCCTGATAGAGACAGCAGAGTTTCAATAATGTGGTGCAAAAGGACAGAAACAGAAAACAGAGTTTGGACCCTTTCAGAGAATAGCGTTTGGAGACTGCAGAACAGAAGGACTGTTACAGAGAGCAGAGGTTTTAGACTGGGGTGAAGAAAAACTATTGTAGCGATCAGAATTTGAATACTGGGATGCAGAAAGACCATTGCAGAAAGCAGAGATTGGAGACTGGGTTTCAGAAGCATCTTACAGAGAGTAGAGTTTGGACACAGAGGTGCATAAGGACTGTTGCAGAGTGCAGAGGTTGGAGATTGGGGCGCAGTAGGACTGTTGCAGAGAACAGAGGTTGGAGTCTGAGGTATATAAGTATTGTTACAGAGAGCAGAGGTTGGAGACTGGGGTGCAGAATGAATGATACATAACGCAGTTTGGAGACTCGGGTACAGAAGGACCATTACAGAGACCAGAGGTTAGAGACTGGGTTAGAGAAGGACCTTTACAGAGAACAGAGGTTGAAGACTGCGGTACAGTAGAACTGTTGTTGAGAATAAGTTTGGAGACTCTGGTGCAGAGGGACCATTGCTGAGAGCAATGGTTAAAGACTGCAGTACAGAAGGACTGTTACAAAGAGCAGAGCTTGGAGACTGGGGTGGAGAAGAACTGTTGCAGAGAGTAGAGATTGCAGAGTGAGGTGCAGAAAGACTGTTACAGAGAGCAGAGTTTGGATACTGTGGTGCAGAAAGACTGATACAGAAAGCAGAGGTTGGAGACTGGGGTGAAGAAGGACCCTTACAGAGAACAGAGGTTGAAGACTGCTGTTCAAAAGAAGTGTTTTTGAAAACAAAGTTAAAGACTGGGGTGCAGAGAGACCATTGCAGAGAGCAGAGATTGGAGACTAGGGTAAAGAATGATCTTACAGAGAGCAGAATTTGGAGACTGTGTTGCAGAAAGACTGTTGCAGAATAGACGTTGGAGACTGGGGTGCAGAAGGATCGTTGAAGAGAACAGATTATGGAGACTGGGGTATCGAAGGACTGTTGCAGAGAGCAGAGTTTGGAGTCTGAGGTGCAAAAGGACTGTTTCAGAGAGCAGAGTTTGGAGACTGGGGTGCAGAAGGACTGATACAGAGAGCAGAGGTTTGAGACTGAGGTGCAGAAGGAAAGTTACAGAGAGCAGAGCTTGGAGACTGGGGTGCTGAAGGACTGATACCGAAAGCACAGGTAGGAGACTGGGGTCAAGAAGGACCGTTACAGAGAGCAGAGGTAAGAGACTGCAGTACAGATGGACTGTTACAGAGAGCAGATTTTGAAGACTGTGGTACAGAAGGGCCTTTGCAGAGAACAGAAGTTGTAAACTGGGTGCATTAGGACCATTGCTGAGAGCAGAGGTTGGAGACTGATGTGCAAAAGGATTGTTACAGAGAGTAGAGTTTTGAGACTTGGGTGCAGAAGGATCATTCAGAGAGCTGAGGTTGGGGACTGGGGTACAGAAGCACTGTTGCAGAGAGCAGAGTTTGGAGACTTGGGTGCAGAAGGATCATTACAGATAGAAGAGCTTGGAGTCTGTGGTTTAGAAGGATCGTTGCAGAGAGCAGAAGTTGGAGACTCAGGTGCAGAAGGACTGTTACAGAGAGCAGATTTCGGAGTCTGTGGTGCAAGACTGATACAGAAATCAGATGTTGGAGCCTGGGGTGCAGAATGATTGTTGCAGACAGCCGAGGTTGGAGACTGGGTTGCAGAAGGACTGTTGCAGAGAGCAGAATTTGGAGCCTTAGGTGCAGAAGGACTGTTACAGAGAGCAGAGGTTGGAGACTAAGATGCAGAAGGACTGTTGCAGAGAACAGAGGTTGAAGACTGGGGTGCAGAAGGATCGTGGAAGAGAGCAGAGTCTTCTGACTGAGGTGCAGAAGGACAAATGCAGAGAGCAGATGTTGGAGACTGGGGTGCAGAAGGGCTGTTGCACAGAGCAGAGGTAAGAGACTTGTGTACAGAAGGACTCTTTCAGAGAGGAGCTGATGGAGACTGGGGTGCAGAACGCCTGTTACAGAGAGCAGAGTTTGTAGAAGGGGTGCAGAAGGACTGTTACAGAGAGCAGATTTTGGAGATAGGTTTGAAAAAGTATCTTACAGAGAGTAGAGGTTGGAGACTGAGATGCAGAAGGACTGTTACAGAGAATAAACGTTGGATACTGAGGTGCAGAAGGACAACTGCAGAGAGCAGAAATTGAAGACTGATGTGCAGAAGGACTGTAACAGAGAGCAGAGGTTGGAACCTGAGGAGCAGAAAGACTGATACAGAAAGCAGATTTTGGAGCCTGGGGTGCAGAAAAACCATTACAGAGAGCAGAGTTTGGGGATTGTGGTGCAGAAGAACTGTTACAGAGAGCAGAAGTTTGAGACTGGAGTGAAGAAGGACTGTTGCAGAGAACAGAGGTTGGCGACTGAGGTGCAGAACGGCTGCTACAGGGAGAAGAGTTCTGAGACTAGGATGCAGAAGGACTGTTGCAAAGTACAGAGTTTGGAGACTGGGGTACAGAAAGATCGCTGCAAAGAGCAGATGTTGGAGATTTGGATGCAGAAGGCCTGTTAAAGAGAGAAAAGGTTGGAGACTGGGGTGCATAACGACTGTTACAGGAAGCAGAGTTTGGTGACTGGGTAGTAGAAGGATCTTACAGAGAGCAGAGTTTGGAGAATGACGTGCAGACGGAGTGTTACAGAGAGCATAGGTTGGAGACTGGGGTTCAGAAGGACTGTTACAGAAAGTAGAGTTTGGAGACTTTGGTGCAGAAGGATCTTTCAGAGAGCTGAGGTTGGGGACCGGGTTACAGAAGCACTGTTGCAGAGAGAAGAATTTGGAGACTTGGGTGCAGAAGGATCGTTGCAGCGAGAAGAGGTTGGAGTCTGTGGTTTAGAAGGATTGTTGCAGAGAGAAGAGTTTGGAGACTGAGGTGCAGAAGGACTGTTACAGAGAGCAGATTTTGGAGACTGGGGTACAAGACTGATACAGAAATCAGATGTTGGTGCCTGGGATGCAGAATGATTGTTGCAGACAGAAGGGGTTGGAGACTGGGTTGCAGAAGGACTGTTGCAGAGAGCAGAATTTGGAGACTTAGGTGCAGAAGGACTGTTACAGAGAGCAGAGGTTGGAGACTGGGATGCAGAAGGACTTTTGCAGAGAACAGAGGTTGAAGACTGGGGTGCAGAAGGATTGTGGAAGAGAGTAGAGTTTTTAGACTTTGGTGCAGAAGGACAAATGCAGAGAGCAGATTTTGGAGACTGGAGTGCAAGACTGATACATAAATCAGATGTTAGAGCCTGGGGTGCAGAATGATAGCTGCAGAGAGAAGAGTTTGGAGTCTGTGGTTTAGAAGGATCGTTGCATGAAGCAGAGGTTGGAGACTGGGGTGCAGAAGGCCTGTTACAGAGAGTAGAATTTGGAGAAGGGGTGCAGTAGGACTGTTACAGAGAGCAGAGTTCGGGGATTGGGTTGCAGAAGGATCTTATAGACAGCAGATATTGGACACTGAGGTGCAAAAAGGACTGTTACAGATAGTAGAGGTTGGAGACTGAGGTGCAGAAAGACCAATGCAGAGAGCAGAGTTTGGAGACTGAGGTCCAGAAGAATTGTTGAAGAGCAGAGTTTGGAGACTTGGGTGTAGAAGGACTGTTGCAGAGAGCAGAGGTTGTAGATTGGGGTGCGGTACGTCTGTTACAAAGAGCAGAATTTCAAGACTCAAGTTCATAAGTGCTGTTACAGAGAGCCGAAGTTGGAGTCTTGAGTGCAGAAGGACTGATACAGAAAGCAGAGATTGGAGACTGTGGTTCAGAAGTACCGTTACAGAGAGTAGAGGTTGGAGACTGGGGTGCCGAATAACTGTTGTAGAGAACAGAGGTTGGAGCCTGGGGAGCAGAAGGACAATTGCAGAAAGCAGAGTTTGGAGACTGGGTTTCAAAGGATGTCACAGAGAGCAGAGGTTGGAGTCTGTGGTGCAGAAGAATGTTACAGAAAGCAAAGTTTGGAGACTGGGTTTCAGAAAAACTGATACAGAAAGCAGAGTTTGGAGACTGGGGTGCAGAAGGACCATTACAGAGAGCAGAGGTTTGAGACTGCAGTACAGAAGATCTGTTGCAGAGAGAAGATTTTGGAGACTGGGTTGCAGAAGGAGTGTTGCAGAGAGCAAGGATGAAGACTGGGGTGCAGAAGGGCTGTTGCAGAGAGAAGAGGTTTTAGAGTGAGGTGCAGAAGGACGGTAAATGAGAGCAGAGTTTGGAGACTGTAGTGCAGAAAGACTGATACAGAAAGGTGAGGTTGGAGACTCGGGTGAAGAAGAACCCTTACAGAGAACAGAGGTTGAAGACTGTGGTACAGAAGAACTGTTTTGGAGAACAGAGTTTGGAGACTGGGGTGCAGAAGGACCGTTGCACATTGCAGAGGTTGGAGATTTGGGTGTAGAAGGCCTGTTAAAGAGAGAAAAGTTTGGAGACTGGGGTGCAAAAAGACTGTTACAGTGAGCAGAGTTTGGAGACTGGGTAGTAGAAGAATCTTACAGAGAGCAGAGGTTTGAGACTGACGTTCAGAAGGCGTTTTACATAGAACAGAGTTTGGAGACTGGGGTGCAGAAGGATCGTTGCATAGAGCAGAGTATTCAGACTGAGGTGCAGAAGGACTATTGCAGACAGCTGATGTTCGAGACTGGGGTGCAGAAAGACTGTTGCAGAGAAAAGAGGTTGGAGTCTTGGGTGCAGAATGATCAATCCAGAGAGCAGAGATTGTAGACTGGGGTGCAGAACGCCTGTTACAGACTGCAGAATTTGAAGAAGGGGTGCAGTACGACTGTGACAGAGAGCAGAGTTTGGGGATTGGGTTGCAGAAGAATCTTACAGACAACAGAGGTTGGAGACTGAGGTGCAGAAGGACTGTTACAGAGAGTAGAGGTTGGAGACTGAGGTGCAGAAAGACCAATGCAGAGAGCAGAGTTTGGAGACAGAGGTACAGAAGGACTGTTGAAGAGCAGAGGTTGGAGACTTGGGTGTAGAAGGACTGTAGCAGAGAGCAGAGGTTGTAGATTGGGGTGCAGAAAAACTGTTGCAGAGAGCAGAATTTGAAAACTGAGGTTCATAAGGACTGTTACAGAGAGCAGAGTTTGGAGACTTGAGTGCAGAAGGAGTGATACAGAAAGCAGAGTTTGGAGTCTGGGGTGCAGAAAAACCGTTACAGAGAGCAGAGGTTTGAGACTGAAGTACAGAAGGATGGTTACAGAGAGCAGAGGTTGGAGACTGGGGTGGAAAAGACAGTTATAGAGAGCAGATTTTGGAGACTGGGGTGCAGACGTACTGTTGCAGAGAGCAGAGGTTGCAGAGTGAGGTGCAGAAGGACTGTTACAGAGAGCAGAGTTTGGAGACTGTGGTGCAGAAGAACTGATACAAAAAGCAGAGGTTGGAGAATAGGGTTCAGAAGAAACTTATAAAGAACAGAGGTTGAAGACTGGGGTACAGAAGAACTGTTGTAGAGAACAAGGTTGGAGACTGGGGTTCATAGGGACCATTGCAGAGAGGAGACTTTGGAGACTAGGGTGCTGAAAGTTTGTTGCAGGGAGCAGACGTTAGAGACTGGGGTGCAGAAGGATTTTACAGAGAGCAAAGTTTGGAGACTGAGGTGTAGAAGGACTGTTGCAGAGAACAGTGGTTGGAGCCTGGGGTGAAGAAGGGCTGTTACAGAGAACAGAGCTTGGAGACTTGGGTGTAGAAGGACTGATACAGAAAGCAGAGTTTGGAGACTGGGGTGCAGAAGGACTGTTGCATAGAGCAGAGGTTGGAGACTGGGGTAGATAAGGACTGTTGTAGAGAGCAGATGTTGAAGACTGGGGTGCAGAATTACTATTGCACAGAGCAGAGGTTGGAAACCGGGGTGCAGTAGGACTATTGCAGAGAGCAGAGGTTGCAGACTAAGGTGCAGAAGGACTATTAAAGTGAGCAGAGTATGGAGACTGTGGTGCAGAATGATTGTTACAGAGAGCAGATTTTGGAGACTGGGTTGAAGAATTATCATAGAGAGAGCAGAGGTTGGAGACTGGGGTGCAGAAGAAGCTTTGCAGAGAGCAGAGGTTGGAGATGAGGTGCAGAAGGACTGTTATATAGAGCAGAGGTTGGAGAATGGTGTGCAGAAGGACTGTTACAAAGAGCAGATTTTTAAGACTGGTGTTCAGAATTACTGTTACATGGAGTAGAGGTTGGAAACTTGGGTGCAGAAGGATCTTACAGAGAGTAGAGGTTGGAAACTAGGGTGCAGAAGGACTGTTGCAGAGAGCAGAGGTTGGAGACAGGGGTGTAGAATGATCATTGCAGAGAGAAGAGTTTTGAGACTGGGATGCAGAAGGCCTGTTAAAGAGAGCAGAGTTTGAAGAATGGAGTGCAGAAGGACTGTTATAGAGAGCAGAGTTAGGAGACTGGGTGGCAGAAGTGTCTTCCAGAGATTAGAGTTTGGAGACTGAGGTGCAGAAGGACTGTTACAGAGAGCAGTGGTTTAAGACTGGGGTCAGAAAGATAGTGCAGAGAGCAGAGGTTTCAGATTGAGATGTAGAAGGACTGTTACAGAGAGCAGAGGTTGGAGACTGAGGTGCAGAAGGAGTGTTACAGGGAGCAGATTTTAAAGACTTTGTTGCAGAAAGATCTTACATAGAGCAGAGTTTCGAGATTGAGGTGCAAAGGATTGTTGCAGAGAGCAGATTTTACAGACTAAGATGCAGAAGGACTGTTGCAGAGAGCAGAGTTTGGAGACTGAGGTGCAGAATGATTGTTATAGAGAGCAGAGTTTTGAGACTATTTTGCAGAAGGACTGTTACCGAGAGCATAGTTTTGAGTCTGGGTTTTAGAAGGATCTTACAGAGAGCAGAAGTTGGAGGCTGAGGTGCAAAAGAACTGTTGCAGAGAGCAGAGTTGGAGAATAGGTTACAGAAGGACTGTTGCAGACAGTAGATGTTGGAGACTGTTCTTCAGAAAGACTGTTTCAAAAAGCAGAGGTTGGAGAATGGGGTGCATAAGGACTTTTGCAAAGAGCAGAGGTTGGAGACTGAGGAGCAGAAGTAGTGTTACACAGAGCAGAGTTTGGAGACTGTTGTGAAGAAGGACTGATAAAGAAAGCAGAGGTTGGAGACTGGGGTGCAAAAGGACCTTTACGGAGAGCAGAGTTATGAGACTTCGGTACAGAAGGACTTTTCCGGAGACCAGAGTTTGGATATTGGAGAGCAGAAGGACTGTTGCAGAAGACAGAGGTTAGAGACTGAGGTGCAGCTGGACTGTTGCAGAAATCAGAGGTTGGAGTCTAGGGTTCAGAAGTAATTTTAGAAAGAGCAGAGTTTGGAAACTGGGGTGCAGAAGGTTCTTACAGAGAGCAGAGGTTGGAGATTGATGTGCAGTAGGATTCACACAGAGAGCAGAGTTTGGAGATTGGGGTGCAAAAGTACTGTTGAAGAGATCAGATGTTGGTAACTAGGGTGCAGACGGACTGTTGCAGAGAGCAGAGGTTGGAGACTGGGGTGCAGAAGGACTGTTGCAGAGAGCAGAGTTTGGAGACCGAGGTGCAGAAGAACTGTTACAGAGAGAAGAGGTTTGAGACTGTGCTGCCGAAGGACTTTTACAGAGAGCAGAGTTTGGAGACTGGGTTCCTGAAGAATCTTACAGTGAGCAGAGGTTGGAGACTGAGGTTAAGGTGGACTGTTACAGAGAGCAGTGTTTGGAGACTGGGGTGCAGAAGGATCTTGGAGAGCAGAGGTTTCAGACTGAGGTGCAGAAACACTGTTACAGAGAGCAGAGGATGGAGGCTGTGGTGTAGAAGGACTGTTACAGAATTTTAAAACTGGGGTGGAGAATGAATGTTACAGAGAGCAGAGTTTGGAAACAGAAGTGCAGAAGGATCTTACAGAGAGCAGAGGTTGGAGACTGTGGTGCAGAAGGACTGTTGCAGAGAGCAGAGCATGGAGACTGGGATCCAGAAGGATCGTTGCAGAGAGCAGAGGTTGGAGACTGGAGTGCAGAAAGACTGTTAGAGAGAGCAGAATTTGGAGATTGAGGTGCAGAAGGACTGTTACAGAGAGCAGAGTTTGGAGACTGGGCTGCAGAAGGACTGTTACAGAGAGCAGAGGTTGGATACTGGCGTGCAGAAAGATTTTACAGAGAGCAGAGTTTGGAGACTGAGGTGCAGAAAAACTGTTACAGAAATCAGAGGTAGGAGACTGGGGTGCAGTAGGATCATTGCAGAGAGCAGAGGTTGGAGACTGGGGTGCAGAAATATCGTTACAGAGAGCAGATTTTGGAGACTGGGAAGCAGAAGGCTTGCTACAGAGAGAAGAGTTTGGAGACTGGCGTGCAGAAGGCCTTTAACAGAGAGGAGAGGTTGGAGATTGGGGTGCAGAAGGACTGTTATAGAGAGCAGAGGTTGGAGACTGGGTTGCTGAAGAATCTTACAGAGAGTGGAGTTTGGAGACTGAGTTCCAGGATTACTGTTACAGAGAGCAGTGTTTGGAGACTGGGGTGCAGAAGGTTCGTTGCAGACAGCAGAGTTTTCAGACTCAGGTGAAGACGGACTGTTGCTGAGAGTAGAGGTTTGAGACTGGGGATTAGAAGGACTGTTACAGAGTGGAGAGTTTGGAGACTAGGTGCAGAAGGACTGTTTCAGAACGCAGAGGTTGAAAATTGGGGTGTAGAAGGACCATTACAGAGAGAAGAGTTTGGAGTCTGTGGTACAGAATGACTGTTACAGAGAGCAGATCTCGGAGACTGGGGAGCAGAAGGACTGTTGCAGAGGACAGAGGTTGGAAACTGTGGTGGAGAAAGAATGTTACAGAGAGCAGAGTTTGGAAACTGGAGTGCAGAAGCATCTTACACCTAGCAGAGGTTGGAGACTTTGGTGCACACGGACTGTTGCAGAGAACAGATGTTGGAGACTGGGGTCCAGAAGGATCATTGCAGAGAGCAGAGTTTAGAGACTTAGGTGCAGAAGGACTGTTGCAGAGAGCAGATTTTAGAGACTAGGGTGCAGATGGACTGTTACAGAGAGCAGAGGTTGGAGACTGAGGTGCAGAAGGACAGATACACACAGCAGAGTTCGGAGACTGGTGTTCAGAAGGACTGTTACAGAGAGCAGAGTTTGGACACTGAGGTGCAGAAGGACAGTTACAGAAAGCAGAGTTTGGAAATTGGGGTGTAGAAGGACCGTTCCAGAGAGAAGAGGTTGGAGACTGCGGTACAGAATGACTGTTACAGAGAGCAGATCTCGGAGACTGGAGAGCAGAAGGACTGTTGCAGAGGACAGAGGTTTGAGACTGCCGTGGAGAAGAAATGTTACAGAGAGCAGAGTTTGGAAACTGGAGTGCAGAAGTATCTTAAACATAGAAGAGGTTGGAGACTATGGTGCACGAGGATTGTTGCAGAGAGCAGACGTTTGAGACTGGGGTCCAGAAGGATCGTTGCAGAGAGCAGAGTTTGGAGACTGGGGTGCAGAAGGACTTTTGCAGAGAGCAGATGTTGATGACTGAGGTGCAGAAGGACTATTGCAGAGAGCATATTTTAGAGACTGGGGTGCTGATGGACTGTTACAGAGAGCAGAGGTTGGAGAATAAGGTGTAGAAAGACTGTTACAGAGAGCAGAGGTTGAAGACTAAGGTTCAGAAAGACTGATACAGAAAGCAGAGGTTGGAGACTGGGTTGCAGAAGGACCTTTATAGAGAGCAGAGGTTGGAGACTGCGTTACTTAAGGACTGTTACAGAGAGCAGATATTGGAGACTGGGGATCAGAAAGACTGTTGCAGAGGACAGATGATGGAGACTGGGTATACCCAGGACACTTGCAGAAAGCATATGTTGGAGCCTGGGGTGAAGAAGGAATGTTAGAGAGAGTAGAGTTTGGAAACTGGAGTGCAGAAAGATCTTACAGAGATCAGAGGTTGTAGACTGTGGTGCAGAAGGACTGTTGCAGAGATCAGACATTGGAGACTGGGGTCCAGAAGGATCATTGCAGAGAGGAGAGTTTGGAGACTGTGGTTCAGAAGGACTGTTGCAGAGATCAGACATTGGAGACTGGGGTCCAGAAGGATCGTTGCAGAGAGGAGAGTTTGGAGACTGTGGTTCAGAAGGATTGTTGCAGAGAGCAGAGGTTGAAGACTGGGATGCAGATGGTTCTTACAGAGAGCAGAGGTTGGAGACTGTGGTGCAAAAGGAATGTTGCAGAGAGCAGAGGTTGGCGATTGGTGTTGAGAAGAATTATTGCAGAGAGAAGAGGTTGGAGACTGCGCTGCAGAAGGCCTGTTACAGTGAGCCGAGGATGGAGAATGGGTTTCAGAGATACTGTTACAGAGATCAGAGGTTGGAGACTGTTTTGCAGAAGGACTGAGACAGAGTGCAGAGTTTAAAAACTTGGTTGAAAAAGGATCTTACAGAGAGCAGAGGTTGGAGACTGAGGTGCAGGAGGACTGTTACAGAGAGTAGTGGTTGGAGACTGGGGTGCAGAAGGATCGTGCAGAGACCAGAGGTTTCATACTGAGGTGCAGAAGAACTGTTACAGAGAGCAGAGGTTGGATACTGAGGTGCAGAAAAACTGTTACAGAGAGCAGAGGTTGGACACTGAGGTGCAGAAGGACTTGGGTGTACAAGAAATGATACAGAGAGCACAGTTTTGAGACAAAGGTACAGAAGGATAGATACAGAGAGCAGAGGTTTGAGACTGGGGTTCAGAAGGACTGATACAGAAAGCAGAGTTTGGAGACTGGGGTGAAGAAAGACCGTTATGGAGAGCAGAGGTTGGAGACTGCGGTAAAGAACGACTGTTACAGAGAGCAGATGTTGGAGACTGGGCAGCAGAAGGACTGTTGCAGAGGACAGAGGTTGGAGACTGGGGTGCCGCTTTACACTTGCAGAAAGCAGAATTTTAAAACTGGGGTGGAGAATGAATGTTACAGAGAGCAGAGTTTGGAAACAGAAGTGCAGAAGGATCTTACAGAGAGCAGAGGTTGGAGACTGTGGTGCAGAAGGACTGTTGCAGAGAGCAGAGCATGGAGACTGGGATCCAGAAGGATCGTTGCAGAGAGCAGAGGTTGGAGACTGGAGTGCAGAAAGACTGTTAGAGAGAGCAGAATTTGGAGATTGAGGTGCAGAAGGACTGTTACAGAGAGCAGAGTTTGGAGACTGGGCTGCAGAAGGACTGTTACAGAGAGCAGAGGTTGGATACTGGCGTGCAGAAAGGATTTTACAGAGAGCAGAGTTTGGAGACTGAGGTGCAGAAAAACTGTTACAGAAATCAGAGGTAGGAGACTGGGGTGCAGTAGGATCATTGCAGAGAGCAGAGGTTGGAGACTGGGGTGCAGAAATATCGTTACAGAGAGCAGATTTTGGAGACTGGGAAGCAGAAGGCTTGCTACAGAGAGAAGAGTTTGGAGACTGGCGTGAAGAAGGCCTTTAACAGAGAGGAGAGGTTGGAGATTGGGGTGCAGAAGGACTGTTATAGAGAGCAGAGGTTGGAGACTGGGTTGCTGAAGAATCTTACAGAGAGTGGAGTTTGGAGACTGAGTTCCAGGATTACTGTTACAGAGAGCAGTGTTTGGAGACTGGGGTGCAGAAGGATCCTATAGAGAGCAGAGGTGTCAGACTGAGGTGCAGAAGGACTGTTATAGAGAGAAGAGGATGGAGACTAAGGTATAGAAAGACTGTTATAAAGAGCAGAGTTTGGAGACTGAGGTGCAGAAGGACTCTTACAGAAAGCTGAGGTTAGAAATTGGGGTGTAGAGGGACACTGTTGCAGAGAGCAGAGGTCGGAGACTGGGGTGCAGAAGAACTGTTGCAGAGAGCAGAGGTTGGAGACTGGAGTGCAGAAGGACTGTTGCAAAGAGCAGATGTTGGAGACTGAGGTGCAGAAAGACTGTTACAGAGAGCAGAGTTTGGAGACTGGGGTGCAGAAGGATTATTGCAGAGCACAGAATTTTTAGACTGAGGTGCAGAACGACTGTTGCAGAGACCAGTTTTGGAGACTGGGGTGCGAAAGGACTGTTACAGAGAACAGAGGTTGGAGACGGGGGTGAAGAAGGCTTGTTAAAGAAGAGTTTGGAGAAAGGGTGCAGAAGGACTGTTACAGAGAGAAGAGTTTGGAGACTGGGTTGCAGAAAGATCTTACACAGAGCAGAGGTTGGAGACTCAGGTGCAGAACGACTGTTACGGAGAGTAGAGGTTGAAGACTGAGGTACAGAAGGATTGATAAAGAGAGCAGATATCGGAGACTGGGGTGCAGAAGGATTGTTTCAGATAGCAGAGGTTGGAGACTGGGCTGTAAACGGAGTGTTGGAGAGAGCAGAGTTTGGAGACTGGGTGCAGAAAAATGTTGCAGAGAGCAGAGTTTGGAGACTGAGATGCAGGAGTGTTATTGAGATTACAGGTTAGACTCTGGGGTACAGAAGGACAGATAGAGAAAGCAGAGGTTTGAGACTGTGGTGCAGAAAGAAAATTATAGAAAGCAGACTTTGGAGATCGCAGTACAGAAGGCCTGGTACAGAGAGCGGAGGTTGGAGACTTCGGTTAAAAGGACTGTTTCAGAGTGCAGATTGTGGAGACGGGGCTGTAGAAAAACTGTTGCAGAGAGAAGAGGTTGGAGACTGGGGTGCAGAAGAACTGTCGCAGAGAGCAGAGGTTGGAGACTGAGGTGCAGCAGGAATGTTACAGAGAGCAGAGGTTGGAGACTGGGGTGCAGAAGTACTGATACAGAGAGCAGAGGCTGGAGACTGTTGTGCAGATTGACCGTTAGAGAGAGCAGAGTTTGGAGACTGCAGTACAGAAAGACTGTTACACTGAGGATACGTTGGAGACTAGGGTAGAGAAGGACTGTTTCAGAGAGCAGATGTTGAAAACTGTGGTTCAGAATGACTGTTGCAGAGAACAGAGGTTAGAGAATGGGGTGTAGATGGACTGTTGCAGAGAGCAGACGTTAGAGACTCGGGAGCAGAAGGACTGTTACATAGAGAAGATTTTGAAGACTGATGTGCAGAAGAATCTTTGCTGAGAGCAGAGGTTGGAGACTGAGGTGCAAAAGGACTGTTACAGAGTGTAGAGGTTGGAGATTAGGGTGCAAAAGGGATGTTACAGAGAGCAGAGGTTCGAGACTAGGTTGCAGAAGAACTGTTACAGAGAGCAGAGTTTTTAGACAAGGTTGCACAAGGATCTTACAGAGAGCAGAGTTTGTAGACCAAGGTGCAGCAGGACTGTTACACAGAGCAGATGTTGGAGACTAGGGTGCAGAAGAATCGTTGCAGAGAATAGAGTTTTCAGACTGAGGTGCATAAGAAATTTTGCAGAGAGCAGATGTTGAAGACTGGCTTGGAGAAGGACTGTTGTAGAGAGCCGAGTTTGTAGACTGAGGTGCAGAAGCACTGTTACAGAGAGAAGAGGTTGGAGAATGGGGTGCAAAAGGCCTGTTACAGAGAGCAGAGGTTGGAGACTGGTGTACAAAAGGACTGTTACAGAAAGCAGGGTTTGGAGACTGGGTTGCAGAAGGATCTTACAGAGAGCAGAGGTTGGAGACTGAGGTATAGCAGGACTCTTCCAGAGAGCAGAGGTTGGAGACTGGGGTGCAGAAGGATCGGTGCAGAGAACAGAGTTTTCAGACTGTGGTGCAAGAGGACTGTTGCAGAGAGCAGAGTTTTTAGACTGAGATGCAGAAGGACTGTTACAGAGGTAGAGGTTAAAGACTGCCGTGCAGAAGGACCGTTACAGAGAGCAGATTTTGGAGACTGCACTGCAGGAGGACTGTTACAAAGAGCAAAGATTGGAGACTGGGGTGTAGAAGGACTTTTGCAGGGAGCAGAGGATGGATATTGGGTTGCAGAAGTATGGTGTAGAGAGCAGAGTATTGAGACTGCGGTGTAAAAGGACTCTTACAGAGAACAGAGTATAGAGAAGGGGTACAGAAGGCCTGTTACAGAGGGCAGACTTTGGAGACTGGTTTGCAGAATAATCTAACAAAGAGCAAATGTTGGAGACTGAGGTGCAGAAGGACTTTTACAGAGAGTACAGGTTGGAGACTTAGGAGCATAAGGACTGTTGTAGAAAGCAGAGTTTGGAGACTGAGGTGTAGAAGGATTGTTACAGAGATCAGAGTGTGGAGACTGGGGTACAGAAGGACAGTTACAGAGAGCACAGATGGAGACTTGGGTGAGGAAGAAATGTTGCAGAGAGCAGATGTTGGAAACTGGGGTGCAGAAAGACTGTTACTGAGAGCAGAGGTTGGAGAATGGGGTGCAGAAGAACTGATAAAGAAAGCAGACGTTGGAGACTGGGGTGCAGAAGGACCGTTACAGAGAGCAGAGTTTTGAGACTGCCGTGCAGAAGGACTGTTACAGAGAGCAGAGGTTAGAGACTGAGATGCAGAAGGAGTGTTCCAGGGAGTAGCGGTTTGAGACTTTGGTGCAGGAGGATTGTTGCAGAGAACAGAGTTTGGAGACTGAGAAGAAGAGTGTTACAGAGAGAAGAGGTTGGATACTGGGGTGCAGATGTACCGTTACCGAGAGGATATTTTGGAGACTGCACTACACGAGGACTGTTACAGAGAACAAAGTTTGGAGAATGGGTGCAGTAGGACTGTACAGAGGTCAGTGTTTACAGACTGGGTTGCAGAAGGATCTTACAGAGAGCAGATGTTGGAGACTGAGGAGCAAAAGCACTGTTACAGAGAGCAGAGGTTGCAGACTGAGGTGCAGAAGGATCAATACAGAGAGCAGCGGTTGGAGACTTGGGTGAAGAAGAACTGATACACAAAGCAGAAGTTGGAGACTCAGTTGCAGAAGGACCCTTATAGAGAGCAGAGGTTTGAGACTGCAGTAAAGAAGGACTTTTACAGAGAGCAGAGGTTGGGGACTCGGGTGGAAAAGAACTGTTTTAGAGAGCAAACGTTGGAGTCTGTGGTGAAAAAGGACTGTTGGAGAGAGTTTAGAATGAAGATTGGAGTGTAGAAGTACTGTTGCAGAGAGCAGAGTTTGCAGACTGAGTTGCAGAAGGACTGTTCAGCAGGCAGAGTTTGGAGTCTGTGGTGGAAAACGACGGATACAGAAAGCAGAGGTTGGATACTGGGGTGCATAAGGACCCTTACAAAGAACAAATTTTGGAGACTGTGGTACAGAAGGACTGTTACAGAGAGCAGAGGTTGGAGACTGGGGTGCACAATAACTGTTGCAAAGAACAGAGATTGGAGATTGTGGTGCAGAAGGTTCATTGGGGCAAGCAGAGTATGAAGTTTGGGAATGTGGTGCAGAATTACTGATACAGAAAGAAGAGTTTGGAGACTGGCGTGCAGAAGAAACCTTACATCGAACCTGGGTGTAGAAGGACTGTTGCAGAGAGCAGAAGTTGAAGACTGGGGTGTAGATGAAATTTTGCAGAGGCAGATGTTGGAAACTTTGTTGCAGAAGGACTGTTGCATAGAGCTGAGGTTGGAGACTGGGGTGCATAAGGATAGTTAAAGAGAGCAGAGGTTTGAGACTGGAGTCCAGAAAGATCGTTGCAGAGAGCAAAGGTTGGAGACTGGGGTGCAGAAGGATAGTTAAAGAGAGCAGAGGTTGGAGACAGGGTTGAAGAAAAATCGTTGAAGAGAGAAGAGGTTGAAGACTGGGGCGCAGAAGGATCGTTAAAGAGAGCAGAGTTTTGTAATTATGGTGAAGAAGGACTTTTACAAAGAGCACAGGTTGAAGACTCGGGTGCAGTAGAACTTTTACAGAGAGCACAGGTTGGAGACTGAGGTACAGAAAAACTGTTGCAGAGAGCAAAGTTTGGAGTCTTGGGTGCTGTTTGAGTGATGCAGAGAGCAGAGTATAAAGACTGAGGTGCAGAAGGACCCTGACAGAGACCAGAGGTTGGAGACTGCTTTACAGACGGACTGTTAGAGAGAGCAGAGGTTTGAGACAGGTGTGCAGAATTATGTGACAGACAGCAAAGTTTGGAGATTGGGGTGCAGAAGGACATTTGCGGAGAGCAGAAGTTGGAACCTGGGGTGCAGAAGAATCGTTGAAGAAAGAAGAGTTTTTAGACTGGGGTCAAAAGTCCTGTTACTGACAGCAGAGGTTGGAGATTGGGGTGCAGAAGGCCTGTTACAGAGAGCAGTTCTTGGAGACTGGGGTGCAGAAGGTCAGTTACAGAGACAGAGGTTAAAGACTGGGTTTCAAAAGGATCTTACAGAGAGCCGAGGTTGTAGACTGAGGTACAGAAGGACTGTTACAGAGAGCAGAGGTTGGAGACTGAGGTGTAGAAGGTTCGTTGCTGTGAGCAGAGTTTTCTGAATGAGGTGCAGAAAGACTGTTACAGAGAGCAGAGATTTTAGCCTGGGGTGCTGAAGGCACGTTACAGAGAGCAGAGTTTGGAGACTGGGGTGTAGAAGGACTGTTGCAGAGAGTAGAGGTTGGATATTGGCGTCCTGAAGGACTGTTGGCTAGAGAAGAGGTTGGAGACTTGGGTAGAGAAGGACTGCTGCAGAAAGTAGAGGTTAAAGACTGAGGTGCAGAAGGACTGGTACAGAGAGCAGAGGTTGGAGACTGGGGTGCAGAAGGACTTATACAGAAAGCAGAGGTTGGTGACCTGGGTGCAGAAGGATTGTTGCAGAGAGCTGAGGTTGAAGACTGGGGTGGAGAAGGACTGTTGCAGAGAGCAGAGATTGGATACTGGGGTGCAGAAGGACTATTGCGGAGATGAGAGGTTGCAGACTGAGCTGCAGAAGGACTGTTGCAGAGAGCAGAGTTTGGGAATGTGGTGCAGAAATACTGATACAGAAAGCAGAGTTTGGAGACTGGCGTGCAGAAGAAACCTTACATCGAACAGAGGTTGGAGACTGTGGTACAGAAGGACTGTTACAGAGAGCAGAGGTTGGAGACTGGGGTACAGAATAAGTGTTATAAAAAACAGAGGTTGGAGACTGGGGTGCAGAAGGACCACTGCAGAAAGCAGAGGTTGGAGACTGGGTTTCAGAAGGATCTTACAGAGAGAAGAATTCGGACACTGAGGTTCAGAAGGACTGTTGCAGAGAGCAGAGGTTGGAGATTGGGACGCAGAAGAACTGTTGCAGAGAGCAGAGTTTTGAATCTGAGGTGCAGAAAGTTTGTTACAGAGAGCAGAGGTTAGAGACTGGGGTGCAGAAAGACTGTTGCAGAGAACATAGGTTGCAGAGTGAGGTGCAGAAGGACTGTTGTAGAGAACAGAGGTTGGAGACACCGGTGCAGAAGGACCATTGCAGAAAGCAGAGGTTGGAGACAGGGTTTCAGAAGGATCTTACAGAGAGCAGAGGTTAGACACTGAGGTGCAGAAGGACTGTTGAAGAGAGCAGAAGTTGGATATTGAGACGCAGAAAGACTGTTGCAGAGAGAGAGGTTGGAGTCTGATGTGCAGAAAGAAAGTTACAGAGAGCAGATGTTGGAGACTGGGGTTAAGAAAAACTGATATAGAAAGCAGAGTTTGGAGACTGGGGAGCAGAAGGATCTTTACAGTGAGCAGAGTTTGGAGACTGCAGTACAGGAGGACTGTTAAAGAGAGCAGAGTTTGGAGACTGGGGTCGAGAAGGACTGTGGCAGAGAGCCTATTTTGGAGACTGGGGTGCAGAAGAACAGTTACAGAGAGAAGAGGTTAGAGATTTGGGTGCAAACGGCCTGTTACACAGATCAGAGTTTAAAGACTGGGGTGCAGAAGGACTTGTCAAAAAAGCAAAGATGAAGACTGGGGTGCAGAAGGACTGTTGCAGAGAGCAGAGGTTTCACAGTGAGGTGCAGAAGGAGTTTTACAGTGAGCAGAGTTTGGAGACTGTGTTGCAGAAGGACTGATTCAGAAAGCAGAGGTTGAGGATTGAAGTGAAGAAGGACCCTTAAAGAGAATAGAGGTTAAAGACTGTGGTACAGAAGAACTGTTGTGGAGAACAGAGATTGGAGACTTCTGTGCAGAGGGACCATTGCAGAGAGCAGAGTTTGGAGACTGGGCTGCAGAAGGAATGTTACAGAGAGAAGAGTTTGGACACTGGGGGTGCAGAAGGATCTTACAGAGATCAGAGTTTGGAATCTGGGGTGCAGAAGGAGTCTTGCAGAGAGTAGAGTTTGGAGCCTTGGGTGCAGAAGGATCGTTGCAGAGAGCAGAGTTTGGAGCCTGGGGTGCCGAAGAACTGTTATAGAGAGAAGAAGTTGGAGACTTGGGTACAAACGGCCCTTTACACAGACCAGAGTTGGGAGACTGGGGTGCAGAAGGACTGTTACAGAAAGCAGAGTTTGGAGACTGGTTTTCAGAAGGATCTTACACAGAGAAGAGGTTGGAGACTGAGGTGCAGAAGGATTGTTAAAGAGAGTAGATGTAATAGACAGGTGCAGAAAGTCCATTGCCGAAAGCAGGGTTTGGAGACTGAGGTGCAGAAGGACTGTTGCAGAGAGAAGAGGTTGGAGACTTAGGTGTAGAAGAACCCTTGCAGAGAGCAGAGGTTGGAGATTGGGGTGCAGAAGGACTGTTCCTGAGAGCAGAATTTGGAGACTGAGGTGCAGAAAGACTGTTACAGAGAGCAGAGCTTGGAGACTTGAGTGCAGAAGGACTGATACAGAAAGCAGAGGATTGAGACTGGGGTGCATAGGGACCGTTATACATAGAAGTGTTTGGAAACTGCAGTAGAGAAGGACTGTTACAGAGAACAGTGGTCGGAGACTAGGGTGGAGAAGAACTGTTGCAGAGATCAGATGTTGGAGACTTGGGTGCAGTAGGACTGTTGCAGAGAGTAGAGGTTGGAGATTGGGGTGTAGAAGAACTGTTGCAGAGAGTAGAGTTTGGTGACTGGGGTGCAGAAGGACCATTACAGAGAGGAGAGGTAGGAGACTTAGGTGTAGAAGGATTGTTACAGAGTGCAGAGGTAGGATACTGGGGTGCAGAAGGTTGACCCAGAGAGCAAAGATTGGAGACTGGGGTGGAGAAGGCCTGTTACAGAGAGCAGAGTTTGGAGACTGAGGTGCTTAAGGATTGTTACAGAGAGCTGAGTTTGGAGATTGAGGTGCAGAAGGACTGTTACAGAGAACAGAGGTTGGAGACTGGGGTGCAGAAGGCCTGTTACAGAGAGCAGAGGTATGAGACTGAGATGCAGAAGGATTGTTACTAAGAGCAAAGATTGGAGACTGGGTTTCAGAAGGACAGTTAGAAAGGCACAGGTTGGAGACTGAGGTGAAGAAGAAATGTTGCAGAGAGCAGAGGTTGGAGACTGGGGTGCAGAAGGATCATTTCAGAGACCAGAGGTTGGAGACTGAGGGGCAGAAGGATCGTTGCAGAGAGCAGAGGTTTCAGACTGTGATGCAGAAAGATCGTTACAGAGAGCAAAGGTTGGAGACTGGAGTGCAGAAGGACAGTTACAGAGATCACAGATGGAGACTGGGGTGCAAAAGAAATGTTGCAGAGAGCAGAAGTTTGAGACTGGGGTGCAGAAGGACTGTTACTGAGAGCCAAGGTTGGAGACTGGGGTATAGAAGAACTGATACAGAAAGCTGACGATGGAGACTGGGATGCAGAAGGACCATTACAGAGAGAAGAGGTTGAAGACTGCGGTACAGAAGGACTGTTACAGAGAGCAGAGGTTGGAGACTTAGGTGCAGAAGGACTGATACAGAGAGCAGAGCTTGGTGACTGGGGTGCAGAAGGATTTTTACAGAGAGCAGAGGTTGGAGACTGGGGAACAGAAGGCCTGTTACAGAGAGCAGAGTTTTGAGCC
Organism: Ictidomys tridecemlineatus; assembly: GCF_052094955.1. Taxonomy (NCBI): domain Eukaryota; kingdom Metazoa; phylum Chordata; class Mammalia; order Rodentia; family Sciuridae; genus Ictidomys; species Ictidomys tridecemlineatus. The sequence goes on along the minus strand of NW_027522869.1, from coordinate 35,889 downwards.
TGGGGTGCAGAAGCACTGTTACATATAGCACAGTTTTGAGACTGGGTTGCAGAAGGATCTTATAGAGAGCATTATGTTGTCTGAGGTTCAGAAATTTTGTTACAGAGAGAAAAGTTTAGAAACTGGGGTGCAGAACGATTGTTGCAGAGAGCAGAGTTTTCAGACTGAGGTTAAGAAGGACTGTTGCACAGAGCAGATATTGGATCCTGGGGTGCTGAAGGATCGTTGAAGAGAGCACAGGTTTGAGTCTGGGGTGCAGAAGGCCTGTTACAAAGAGCAGAGGTTGAAGACTGGGGTGCAGAAGGCCGGTTACAGAGAGCAGAGTTTGGAGACTAGGGTGCAGAAAGACTGATACAATGAGCAGAGCTGTAAGAATGGGTTGCAGCAGGATCTTACAGAGAGCAGATATTGGAGACTGAGGTGCAGAAGGACTTTTATAGAGAGTAGAGGTTAGAGACTTAGGAGCAAAAGGACTGTTGTAGAGAGCAGAGTTTGGAGACTGAAGTCCAGAAGGATTGTTACAGAGATCAGATGGTGGAGACTGGGGTGAAGAAGGTGTGTAACAGAGAGCAGAGTTTGGAGATTGGGGTGCAGAAAAACTGTTCCAGAGAGAAGAGGTTGGAGACTGGGATGCAGAAGGACTGTTGAATAGAGCAGATTTTGGAGACTTAGGTGCAGAAGGACTGTTACAAAGAGAAGCGGTGGGAAACTGGGGTGCAGAAGGACCATTGCAGAGAGCAGAAGTTGGAACCTGGAGAGAATAAAGATCGTTGCAGAGAGCAGATGTTGGACCCTGGGGTGCAGAAGGACTGTTACAGAGAGCACAGTTTTAAGAATGGGTTGCAGAAGGATCTTACAGAGAGCAGATTTTGGAGAGTGAGGTGCAGAAGGACTTTTACAGAGAGTAGAGGTTGGAGACTTAGGAGCAGAAGGACTGTTGTAGAGAGCAGAGGTTGGAGATTGAGGTCCATAATGATTTTTACAGATATCAGGGGTTGGAGACTGGGGTGCAGAAGGAGTGTTACTGAGAGCAGAGTTTGGAGATTGGGGTGCAGAAAAACTGTTACCAAGAGCAGAGTTTGGAAACTGGGGTGAAGAAGGATCGTTGCAGAGAGCAGTGGTTTGAGACTGGGGTGTAGAAGGACTGTTGAACAGAGAAGAGGATGGAGACTGGGGTGCAGAAGGACTGTTGCAGAGAGCAGAGGTTGGAGACTGGGTTGCAGAAGGACTTTAACAGAGAGCAGAGGCTGGAGACTGGGGTGCAGAATAACTGATATGGAAAGTAGAGTTTGGAGACTGCGGTGCAGAAGGACGGTTACAGACAGCAGAGGTTGGAGACTGCACTACAAAAGAACTGTTACAGTGAGCAGAGTTTGGAGCCTGGGTGCTGAAGGACTGTTGCAGAGAGCAGAGGATGGAGACTGTGGTGCAAAAGGACTGTTACAGAGAGCAGAGGTTAAAGACTGGGGTGCATAAGGATTGTTACAGATAGCACAGTTTGAAGACTGGGGTGCAGAAGGCCTGTTACAGAGAGCAGAATTTGGAGACTCGGGTGCAGAAGACCTGTTATAGAAAGCAGAGGTTGGCAATTTGCGTGTAGAAGGACCATTATAGAGAGAAGAGGTGGGAGACTGCAATATAGAAGGACTGTTACAGAGAGCAAAGTTTGGAGACTGGGGTGCAGAAGGACCTTTGTAGTGAGCAGATGTTGGACACTGGGGAGGAGAAGGACAGTTACAAAGAGCAGACGTTGGAGACTGAGTTCCAGAAAGATTGTTACAGAGAGCAGAGGTGGAGACTGGGGGCAGAAGGACCATTACAGAGAGCAAAGTTTTAGAGACTCAAGTGCAGAAGAACTTATAAAGAGAGCGGAGTTTGGATACTGGGGTGAAGAAGCACTTCTACAAAGAGCAGAGTTTGGAGACTGGGATGAAAAAGGATCTTCCAGAGAGCAGAGTCTTTAGACTGGTGTGCCGAAGGACTGTTGCAGGGAGCAGAGTTTGGAGACTGAGGTGCAGAAGTATCGTTTCAGAGAGTAGAGGTTGGAGACTGGGGTCCAGAAAGACCGTTACACATTGCAGAGGTTGGATACTGAGGTGCAGAAAGACTTTTACAGAGAGGACAGGTTGGAGACTGGTGTGTCAAAGGATTTTTACAAAGAGCAGAGTTTGGAGACTGTGGTGCAGAAGGACTGTTACAGAGAGCAGAGTTTGGAGATGAGGTGCAGAAGGATCCTTACAGACAAAAGAGGTTGGAGATTGAGGTTCAGAAGGATTGTTACAGATAGCAGATTTTGGACACTGATGTGCAGAAGGACTGTTACAGAGAGCAGAGCTTGGAATATGGGGTGCAAAAGGACTGTTGCAGAGAGAAGTGTTTGAAGATTGGGGTGCAAAAGGATCGTTACAAAGAGCAGAGGTTGGAGACTGAGGTGCAGAAGGATCTTTACAGAGAGCAGAGGTTGGAGACTGGGGTCAGAAAGACAGTTACGAAGACCACAGGTTGGAGACTGGGGTGCAGAAGGTTCGCTGCAGAGAGCAGATGTTGGAGACTCTGGTACAGAAGGATCGTTATAGAGAGCAGAGGTTTTAGACTGGGTTGCAGAATGACAGTTACAGAGAGCACAGTTTGGAGACCTGTGTGTAGAAGAAATGTTGCAGAGAGCAGAGGTTGGAGATTTGGGTGCAGAAAAACTGTTGCAGAGAGCAGAGGTTGGAGACTGGGGTGCAGAAGGATCGTTACAGAGAGCAGAGGTTGGATACTGCAGTATAGAAAGACTGTTACAAAGAGCACAGGTTTGAGACCAGGGTGCAGAAGGACTGTTGCAGAGAACAGAGTTTTTAGACTGCAGTGCAGGAGAATCTTACAGAGAGTAGAGGTTGGAGACTGGGTTGCAGGAGGACTGTTGCAGAGATAAGAGTTTGGATACTGGGTTGCAGAAGGACTGTTACAGATAGCACAGTTCGGAGACTGGGGTACAGAAGGATCGTTGCAGAGAGCAGAGGTTTCAGACTGAGGTGCAGAAGGACTGTTACAGAGACCATAAGTTGTAGTCTGAGGGGCAGAAGGACTATTACAGAAAGAAGAGGTTGGCAATTGGTGTGCAGAAGGACCGTTACAGAGAGAAGAGGTTAATGACTGCGGTACAGAAGGACTGTTACAAAGAGCAGAGTTTGGAGACTGGGGTGCAATAGGACCATTGCAGAGAGAAGATGTTGGAGACTTTGGTGCAGAAGGCCTGTTAAAGAGAGCAGAGTTTGGAGACTGAGGTGAAGAAGGATCGTTTCAGAGAGTAGAATTTGGAGATGGGGTGCAGAAGGACCGTTACAGATTGCAGAGGTTGGAGACTGAGTTGCAGAAGGACTTTTACACAGAAGAGAGGTTGGAGACAGGGGTGTCAAAGGATTCTTACAGAGAGCAGAGGATGGATACTGGGGTGCAGAATGAGTGTTACAGAGAGCAGAGTTTGGAGTTTGGGGATCAGAAGAACTTTTACAGAGATAAGAAGTTGGAGACTGTGGTGCAAAAGGCCTGTTACAGAGGGCAGAGTTTGGAGATGAGGTGCAGAAGGATCGCTACAGAGGGCAGAGGTTCGACACTGATGTGCAGAAGGACTGTTACAGAGAGCAGAGGTTGGAGACTGGGATGCAGAAAAATCTTTGCCTTGAGCAGAGGTTGGAGACTGAGGTGCAGAATAATCGCTACCGAGAGCAGAGTTTGGAGACCTGGGTGCAGTAGGGTAGTTACAGAGAGCACAGGTTGGAGACTGGGGTGCAGAAGAAATGTTGCAGAGAGCAGAGGTTGGAGACTGGGGTACAAAAGGACTTTAGCAGAGAGCAGAGGTTGGAGACTGTGGTGTAGAAGGACTGTTGCAGAGAGCAGACGTTGGAGACTGGGATACAGAAGGATCGTTGCAGAGAGCAGATGTTTGAGACTGGCATATAGAAAGACTTCTGCAGAGAGCAGAGGTTGGACACTGGGGTGCAGAAGGACTGATACAGAGAGCAGAGGTTTTAGACTGGGGTGCAGAATAACTGATACGGAAAGTAGAGTTTAGAGACTGGGGTGCAGAAGGACTGTTACAGAGAAGAGGGTTTGTAGCCTGGGGTGCAGAAGGACAGCTGCAGAGAACAGAGGTTGGATACTCTGTGCAGAAGGGCCGTTGCAGAGAGATGAGGTTGGAGACTGAGGTGCAGAATGACTGTTAGAGAGAGCAAAGTTTGGAGAACGGCATGCAGAAGGATCTTACAGAGAACAGATGTTGGAGACTGGAATGTAGAATGATTGTTGGAGAGAGCAGACGATGGAGACTGGGGTGTAGAAGATCTTTTGCAGAGAGCAGAGGTTGGAGAATGGTGTGCAGAAGGCAGATACAGAGAGCAGATGTTGGAGACTTGGGTGCAGAAGGATTTTTATAGATTGCACATTTTGGAGACTGGGGTTTAGAAGGATTGTTGCAGAGAGCAGAGGTTTCAGACTGAGGCTTAGAAGGACTGTTACAGAGAGCAGAGGTTGGAATTTGGGGTGAAAAAGGACCGTTATAGAGAGAAGAGGTTGGAGACTGCGGTAAAGAAGGACTGTTACAGAGAGCAGAGGTTGGAGTCCTGGGTGCAGAAGGACCGTTGCAGAGAGCAGATGTGGAAGACTGGGGTGCAGAAGGACTGTTATAGAGAGCAGACGTTGGAGACAGAGGTTCAGAAAAATTGTTACAGAGAGAAGAGTTTAGAGATTGAGGTGCAGAAATACGGTTCCAGAGAGCAGAGGATGGAGACTGGGGTGCAGAAGGAGTGTTACAGAGAGCAGAGTTTGGAGATTGTGGTGCAGAAGAACTGTACAGAGAGCCGAGGTTGGAGACTTGGGTGCAGAAAGATTGTTACAGAGAGCCGAGTTTGGAGACTCGGGTGCAGAAGGACTGTTACAGAGAGCAGAGTCTGGAGACTGGGGTGCAGAAGACCTGTTAAAGAGAGCAGATGTTGGAGACTGAGTTGCAGAAGGACTGTTATATAGAGCTGAGGTTCGAGACTGAGGTACAGAAGGATTGTTGCAGAGAGCAGAGGTTGGAGACTGAGGTGCAGAAGGATCTTTACAGATAGCAGAGGTTGGAGACTGGGGTCAGAAAGACAGTTATGCAGACCAAAGGTTTGAGACTGGGGTGCAGAAGGATCGCTGCAGAGAGCAGAGGTTGGAGACTCTGGTACAGAAGGATCGTTAGAGAGAGCAGAGGTTTTAGACAGGGTTGCAGAATGACAGTTACAGAGAGCACAGTTTGGAGACCTCTGTGTAGAAGAAATGTTTCAGAGAGCAGAGGTTGGAGATTGGGGTGCAGAAGGACTGTTGCAGAGAGCAGTTTGAAGACTGGGGTGCAGAAGGATCATTACAGAGAGCAGAGGTTGGAGACTGCCTTATAGAAGAACTGTTACAAAGAGCACAGGTTTGAAAATGGGGTGCAGAAGGACTGTTGCAGAGAACAGAGTTTGTAGACTGCGGTGCAGAAGAATCTTACAGAGAGTAGAGGTTGAAGACTGGGTTGCAGGAGGACTGTTGCAGAGATAAGAGTTTGGATACTGGGTTGCAGAAGGACTGTTACAGAGAGCAGAGTTTGGAGACTACGGTGCAGAAGGATCTTACAGAGCGTAGAGGTTGGAGAACTGGGTGCAGAAAGACTGTTGCATAGAGCAGTAGTTGGAGACTGGGGTGCACAAGGACTGTTACAAGAGCAGAGGTTGGAGACTGTGGTGTAGAAGGATCTTACAGACTGGTGTGCAGAAGGACTGTTACAGATTGCAAAGTTTCGAGACTGGGTTGCAGAAGGATCATACAGAGAGCTTTTTGCAGACAGAGGTGCATAAGGAGTGTTACAAGAGCAGAGGATTAAGAATGGGATGCAGAAGGATTGTTGCAGAGAGCAGCATTTTCAGACTGAGGTGCATAAGGACTGTTGCAGAGAGCAGAAGTTCGATCCTGGTGTGCAGAAGGACTGTTACAGAGAGCCGAGTATGGAGACTGGGGTGCAGAAGGCCTTTTACAGAGACCAGAGGTCTGAGACTGGGGTGCAGAAGGACTGTTACAGATAGCACAGTTCAAAGACTGGGGTACCGAAGGATCGTTGCAGAGAGCAGAGGTTTCAGATTGAGGTGCAGAAAGACTGTTACAGAGAGCATAAGTTGTAGTCTGAGGGGCAGAAGGACTATTACAGAAAGAATAGGTTGGCAATTGGGGTGCAAAAGAACCGTTACAGAGAGAAGAGGTTGGAGACTGCGGTACAGAAGGACTGTTACAGAGAGCAGAGTTTGGAGACTCCGTTGCAGAAAGACCATTGCAGAGAGAAGATGTTGGAGACTTGGGTGCAGAAGGCCTGTTAAAGAGAGCAAAGTTATAAGACGGGGGGGCCGAAGGCCTGTTACAGAGAGCAGAGTTTTGAGACAAGGGTGCAGAAGGACTGTTAGAGAGGGCAGAGTTTGAGGACTGGGGTGCAGAAATACCGTTACAGAGAGCAGAGTTTGGAGACTGCAGTACAGAAGGACTGTTACAGAGAGCAGAGGTTCGAGACTGGAGTGGAAAAGGACTGTTACAGAGAGCATATTTAAGAGACTGGGGTGAGGAAGGACTGTTGCAGAGAGCAGAGGTTTAAAACTGGTGTACAGAAGGACTGTTGTAGAGAGCAGAGGTTGCAGAGTGACGTGCAGAAGGACTGTTAAAGAGAGCAGAGTTTGGAGTCTGTGGTGCAGAAGGACTGTTGTAGAGAGCAGATGTTGGAGACTGGGGTGCAGAAGGACTGTTGCATAGAGTAGATGTTGGAGACTTGGGTGCAGAAGGACTTTTGCAGAGAGTAGAGGTTGGAGATTTTCTTGCAGGAGAACTGTTGCAGAGAGCAGAGGTTGGAGACTGGGGTGGAGAAGACTGTTGAAGAGAGTAACATTTGAAGATTGGGGTGCCACAGGATTGTTGCAGAGAGCAGAGGTTAAAGACTGGTGTTCATAAGGATTGTTGCAGAGAGTAGAGTATGGAGACTGGAGTATACAAGGAGTGTTCTAAAGAGCAGAGGTTGAAGACTCGGGTGCAGAAAGACTGTTTCAGAGAGCAGTTGTTGAAGACTGAAAAACTGTTACAGAGAGCAGTGTTTGGACACTGGCGTGCAGGACTGATACTGAGAGCAGAGTTTGGAGACTGGGGTGCAGAAGGATCTTACAGAGAGCAGAGTTTGGAGACTGAGGTGCAGAAGGACTGTTACAGAGAGCAGAGGTTGGAGACTGGGGTGCAGAAAAATTGTTAAAGAGAGCAGAGTTCAGAGACTTGGGTGCAGAAGGCCTGTTACAGAGAGAAGAAGATGGAGACTTGTGTGCAGAAGGCCTGTTACAGAGAGCAGACTTTGGAGACTGGGGTGCAGAAGGACTGTTACAAAAAGCAGAGTTTGGAGACTTCTTTTCAGAAAGATCATACAGAGAGCAGAAATTAGAAACTGAGGAGCAGAAGGACTGTTATAGAGAGTAGATGTTGAATACTGAGGTGTAGAAAGACCATTGTAGAGAGTAGAGTTTGGAGACTGAGGTTTAGAAGGACTGTTGAGGAGTGCAGATGTTTGTGAGTTTGCTGTAGAAGGACTGTTGCAGAGAGCAGAATTTGGAGACTGAGGTGCAGAAAAACTGTAAAGAGAGCAGAGGTTTGAGACTTGAGTGCAGAAGAACTGATAGAGAAAGCAGGGGTTTGAGACTGGTGTGCAGGACAGTTACAAAGAGAATAGTTTGGAAACTGAAGTACAGAAGAACGGTTACAGAGAGCAGAGGTTGGAGACTGGTGCGGAGAAGGACTGTTTCAGAGATCAGATGTTGGAGACTGGGGTGCAGAAGCACTGTTGCAGAGAGGAGGTTGGAGACTGGGGTGCAGAAGAACTGTTGCTGAGAGCAGACGTTGGAGATTGGGGTGGAGAAGGACTGTTGCTGAGAGCAGAATTTGGAGACTCCAGGTGCAGAAGGAATGTTACAGAGAGCAGTGGTTAGAGACTTGAGTGCAGAAGTACTGATACAAAAAGCATAGATTTGAGTCTGGGGTGCAGAAAGACTGTTGTTGAGAGCAGATGTTTGAGACTGGGGTGCAGAAGGACTGTTGCATAGAGTAGAGGTTGGAGACTTGGGTGCAGAAGGACTATTACAGAGAGTAGAGGTTGGAGATTGGGTTTCAAAAGATCTGTTGCAAGAGCAGAGGTTGGAGAATGGGGTGGAGAAGGAATGTTACAGAGAGCAGAGGTTGGAGACTGGGGTGCAGAAAGACTGATACAGAAAGCAGAGGTTGAAGACTGGGGTGCAGAAAGACTGTTGCAAAGAGCAGATGTTTGAGACTGGCATGCAGGACTGATACTGAGAGCAGAGTTTGGATACTGGGGTGCAGAAGGATCTTACAGAGAGCAGAGTTTGGAGACTGAGGTGCAGAAGGACTGTTACAGAGAGCAGAGGTTGAAGACTTGGGTGCAGAAGGACTGTTAAAGAGAGCAGTGTTCAGAGACTTGGGCACAGATGGCCTGTTACAGAGAGAAGAAGATGGAGACTTGTGTGCAGAAGGCCTGTTACAGAGAGCAGACTTTGGAGACTGGGGTGCAGAAGGACTGTTACAGAAAGCAGAGTTTGGAGACTTATTTTCAGAAGGATCATACAGAGAGCAGAGGTTGGAGACTTAGGTGCAGAAGGACTGTTACAGAGAGTAGATGTTGAAGACTGAGGTGTAGAAAGACCACTGCAGAGAGCAGAGGTTGGAGACTGAGATTTAGAAGGACTGTTGCGGAGTGCAGAGGTTGGAGACTTGGGTGTAGAAGGACTGTTGCAGAAAGCAGAATTTAGAGATTGGGGTGCAGAAACACTGTTGCAGACATCAGAACTTGGAGACTGAGGTGCAGAAAGACTGTACAGAGAGCAGATGTTGGAGACTTGAGTGAAGAAGGACTGATAGAGTAAGCAGGGGATTGAGACTGGTGTGCAGAAGGACAGTTACAGAGAGAAGAGTTTGGAAACTGCAGTACAGAAGGACGTTTAAGGAGAGCAGAGGTTGGAGACTGAGGTGCAGAAGAACTGTTGCAGAAAGGACGATGGAGACTGGGGTTCAGAAGGACTGTTGCAGAAAGCATAGGTTGGAGACTTGGAAGCAGTAGGACTACTGAAGAGAGCAGAGGTTGCAGACTGAGGTTCATAAGGTCTGTTACAGCAGCAGAGTTTGGAGTCTGTGGTGCAGAAGGACTAATACAAAAAGCAGAGTTTGGAAACTGGGGTGCAGAAGGACCACTAAAGAAAACAGTGGTTGAAGAAGGACTTTTTCAGACAGACTGCGGAACAGAAGGACTATTACAGAGAGCAGGGTTTGGAGACTGGGGTGCAGAAGGACTCTTACAGAGAGCAGAAGGTGGAGAATGGGTTGAAGAAGGCCTGTTACAGAGAGCAGAGTTTGGAGACTGGGGTGCAGAAGAACTTTTAGAGAGAGCAGAGTTTGGAGACCGGGTTACAGAAGGATGATACAGAGAGCAGAGTTTGGAGACTGGGGTGCAGAAGCACTGTTACAGAGATCAGAGTTTGGAGACTGAGGTGCAGAAGGACCGTTGCAGAGAGGAGACTTGGAGACTGAGGTGCCGAAGGATTGATACAGAGAGAAGAGGTTGGAGACTGGGGTGCAAAAGAAATGATACAGAAAGCAGAGGTTGGAGACTCTCTTGCAGAAGGACCCTTACAGAGAGCAGAGGTTGGAGACTGCAGTACAGAAGGACTGTTACAGAGAGCAGAGTTTGGAGACTGGGCTGGAGAAGAACTGTTTCAGAGAGCAGATGTTGGAGTCTGGGGTACAAAACGACTGTTCCAGAGAGCAGAGAATGAAGACTGGAATATAGAAGGACTGTTGCAGACAGCAGTGGTTGTAGACTGAGTTGCAGAAGAACTGTTAGAGAGGGCAGAGTTTGAGGACTGGGGTGCAGAAATACCGTTACAGAGAGCAGAGTTTGGAGACTGCAGTACAGAAGGACTGTTACAGAGAGCAGAGGTTGGAGACTGGAGTGGAAAAGGACTGTTACAGAGAGCATATTTAAGAGACTGGGGTGAGGAAGGACTGTTGCAGAGAGCAGAGGTTTAAAACTGGTGTACAGAAGGACTGTTGTAGAGAGCAGAGGTTGCAGAGTGACGTGCAGAAGGACTGTTAAAGAGAGCAGAGTTTGGAGACTGTGGTGCAGAAGGACTGTTGTAGAGAGCAGATGTTGGAGACTGGGGTGCAGAAGGACTGCTGCATAGAGTAGATGTTGGAGACTTGGGTGCAGAAGGACTTTTGCAGAGAGTAGAGGTTGGAGATTTTCTTGCAGGAGAACTGTTGCAGAGAGCAGAGGTTGGAGACGGGGGTGGAGAAGACTGTTGAAGAGAGTAACATTTGAAGATTGGGGTGCCACAGGATTGTTGCAGAGAGCAGAGGTTAAAGACTGGTGTTCATAAGGATTGTTGCAGAGAGTAGAGTATGGATACTGGGGTATACAAGGAGTGTTCTAAAGAGCAGAGGTTGAAGACTCGGGTGCAGAAAGACTGTTTAAGAGAGCAGAGGTTGGAGACTGGGGTACAGAAGATCTGATATAGAAAGCAGAGGTTGCAGACTGGGGTGCAGAAGATCTGATATAGAAAGCAGAGGTTGCAGACTGGGGTGCAGAAGGACTGTAGCAGAAAAGAGAGTTTGGAGACTGGGGTGCAGAAGGAACGATGAAGAGACCTGAGGTTGGAGATTTAGGTGCAGAAGATTGTTACACAGAGCAGAGGTTTAAGACTGAGGCAAAGAAGAATCTTACAGAGAGCAGAGGTTGGAGACTAGGCTGCAGAACGACTTTTGCAGAGAGTAGTGTTTAGAAACTGAGGTGCAGAAAATTGTTGCAGAGAGAAGCGGTTGGAGACTGGAGTGCAGAAGGCCTGTTACAGAGAGCATAATTTGGAAACTGAAGTGCATAAGGCCTTTTACAGAGAGCAGAGGTCTGAGACTGGGGTGCAGAAGGACTGTTACAGATAGCACAGTTCGGAGACTGGGGTACAGAAGTATCGTTGCAGAGAGCAGAGGTTTCAGACTGAGGTGCAGAAGGACTGTTACAGAGAGCATAAGTTGTAGTCTGAGGGGCAGAAGGAGTATTACAGAAAGAAGAGGTTGGCAGTTGGTGTGCAGAAGGACCGTTTCAGAGAGAAGAGGTTGGAGACTGGGGTACAGAAGGACTGATACAGAGAGCAGAGTTTGGAGACTGGGGAGCAGAAGGACCATTGTAGAGAGGAGATGTTGGATACTTGGGTGCAGAAGGACTGTTACAGAGAGCAGAGGTTAGAGACTGAGGTGCAGAAAGATAGTTACAGAGAGCAGAATTTGGAGACTGAGGTGCAGAATGAGTGTTGCAGAGAGCAGATGTTCGTGACTGGGGTGCAGAAGCAGTGTTTCAGAGAGCAGAACTTGGAGACTGGGTTGGAGAAGTATTGTTGCAGGGAGCAGAGTTTGGAGATTGGGGTACAGAAGGACTGGTATAGACAGCAGAGGTTTTTGACTGGGGTGCAGAAGGCCTAGTATAGAGAGCAGATCTTTGACACTGTTGTGTAGAATGATTGCTGATAGCTGGTGAGCCTCCCTCTGGACACTTTCTTTTCCAAACAGTTCATCAGGTCCTCTCTCCTAACCCTGCTCTCTTTTAGCTTTATTAGCACCTGTGACTTCCACAGTCACTCTAAGCCATGATACCCAGGCCTATCTCCTGGGAGCCTGCCCCGCTGCCTTCTGGAATCTCCTCGGGAGACCACACAAGTACCCAAACTCTAGGCCCAACCTCCTTTTTTTCTTTCCTCTCCCCAGACACGCTCCTTCTCATTTTTTTAATGTTTTAATGAGTGATCTCACTGCCACTCAGCTACCCCACAGACCAGGTCCCCTCTTGTGTCCTCGTCACCAGGACTTTAATGTGCTCCACCCAGGACTCCTCTTCAGAGCTTTTCCCCAAGCTCCAAATGTCACATCTTCAGTTACCAGATATTTCCTTTTAATCTTGTTTTGGCACCCAATTACTCTCCCAGACTACATGAAGGAATTCTAACCAAAGCACATGGACTGTAGGTACTATTATGGCTTAGAAATAAGGTATCCCCCCACCAAAAGCTCCGGGTAAGCCACAGTAGCAGTGTTAAGAGGTGAAATGATTAGACTGTGAGACTTGTGACCTAATCTGTGGATCCATCCATTTTGTGGGTTAATTATCTAAAAGGCCCACTGTACTGAGAGGAGTGTGGGCAGGTGGAGTGTGGCAGGGGACATGCCCTGGGGAATCACATCTTGTCTCCTGTGAACTGTCTCCTCCAATCCCCTCCCCTGCCCCAACCTTCTCGCTGCCATGAGCTAGGAATGCTTCCCCCCTTGTTCCCTTCCACCTCGGAGTCCCACCTCATCTCAGGCCGGCAGCAATGGGTAAGCTGGCCCCAGACCAAACCTTTAAGCCAGAAGGCCAGAGTGCATCTCCCCCTCCCGGTTGTTCTGGTCAGGCCTGTGGTAACTGTGGCAACCGTGGACTGACCCAGGGAGTAGGTGTTATGAGTGGATTGGACCCACAACCGTTTCCTAAATCCACAGATTCTGTCATTTTCAAAGCTCAAGACATTTCCTTCTGGATGGCCTGTTTCCAGCCTGCCCTCACCTAGAATGCAGTCTACTAGGGATTATTGAGATTCTCCAGCCATCCTGGTCCTGCCCATTTGCACATCACACCCAGCTCCTAGGAAGCCAGACCCATGGACCTCCTGCTGCCGACTGAGGAGAGAAGAGAGATTTTTTGAGGACCCTGTTAGAAGTTCACTCTTATTTTTTTCTTATGGACCACACTCAGAGGGCATGTTTCAGGCAGTCTTTCACAATGCGTCTTTGAGAAATCAGACTCACAATGATTTTTGTGATTCTCTCCCAGGCTCCAATAACCACTACTCTACTACCTACTTTTCTGAGATCAACTTTTTAGCTTCCACTAAGAAGTGAAAAACTGCTCTTTCTCTTTATGTGTCTGGCTTATTTCACTTAATATAATGTCTCCCATGAGCTAGTTTTAAATAGAAACTGCACAACAAATTCTTTTATGTCAGATTTAAATTTTATTCTTAAGAGATAATTCGAAATGGTCACATATGTTTATGTAGGAAAATGTTCATTAAAATATTTATATGACTGGAGATTATCTGAATTATTAGCCAAAGGGGAGAGATTAAGTTTATGTAAGAGAGATGTAAGCTTATTGATCATCTCAATAGATGCAGAAAAAGCATTTAACAAAATATAGCACCCCTACCTGTCAAAACAGTAGAAACACTAGTGACAGTAGGAACTTTGTAAAAGCATTGTAAAAGCTATCTATGCTAAACCCAAGGCTGCATCATTCTAAGTGGAGAAAGGTTGAAAGCATTCACTCTAAAAACTGGAAGAAGACAGGGGGGCCCCTCTTTCACCACTTCTATTCAACTTCATCTTGAAATTGCCAGAGCCATTGGACAAAAGAAAGAAATTAAAGGTATACAAATAGGTCAAGAAGAATTTAAATCTCACTCTTTGCTGATAGGATCATGTCATCTTCGTAATTTTTTTTATTGGAGCATAATAGTTATACATAGAAGTTGGGTTGATTTGGAAAAGATCCTATATGCATGGAATCTGATTTACTCCATTCAGTCCCCACCCCCCATCTTCCTCCCCTTCCTGCCCCCATTCTCCTTTCTCTACTGATCTTTCTTTGGGTCATTTATCTGTTAATTTCTGACTGGTGCTTTCTACATATACATACAGGTGCAGTCCCCTGTGGTAGACTTTCATGTGCACATAACATGATCTGTGTAAGACCTTTCACATTTCCACTCTTCCCAAACCTCTCCGCCCTCTCATTCTCCTTCTACTCAACTGATCTTCCCTGTATACTTAAGATAGCCATTCCAACCCCACTTCATCAACTTCTTTCCTCTATTTTGCTCTGGACCTGATAATTTCAGCATTGTACAGGAATAGTTAACTTCTGCCTTTCTGAAGACAGAGATCAAGATTGATGTAAAATGAGAAAAACTCTACATTGGAAAACACTGAAAGCAACACCGACTGCTTCTGCAGATGATGACTCTGCTTTGTAAATTTTTTTCTTAACTTTTGCAATGAAAATGAACTTCTCCAAAAATCCTATGTTTACATTAAAGGACAACAGCAAACAGAGATTACTGAGACAGTGAAAAATGACTTCACAGTATGATGAGGTAGAATGGCTTTCTGTTGGCTTCTAGCAATTCTCTGGTTACTACCACCCACCATCACCCCTTCAAATGTGTGCGACTCCATGGGTCTGATTTCCTGAGACCAGTCCCACACGTTATCAGTCTCCAGGCTGCTTTTCATTCGATAATATTTGCCATGATGCTGCAGATTAACAAGCCTGTTTGGGGTGCTCTCAGTCCATTCTCATCATGGTCTCTTTTTCTCTGTTTTGTAGCTATGACAACATTGGAAATGAGCAATCAATCATTTGTCACTGAATTCCTCTTTTTGGAATTCTCCAACCACTCCAACCTACATGGCTGGTTCTTCCTGCTCTTTCTGGTTATTTACCTTACCACTCTCCTGGGGAACATGCTCATAAGAGTGACCACCAGCGTCAGTCCTGCTCTCCAACTCCAATGTACTTTTCCCTCAGCAATTTGAGCTGCTTGGACGTCTGCTACACATCCAACACCATCCTAGTACTGCTGGTAAACTTCTTCTGGAAGAAAAAGGCCATTTGTTATGAGGGCTGCCTTTCCCAGATCTTCTTCTTGGTGACAAGTGCTGGCACAGAAGGGTTCTTACTGGCTGTTTGGCCCGTATAACTGCTGTGTGGCCACCTGCCGTCCTCCTCAGTACCCAGTCATCATGAGTGTGAAGGTCTGTGTTGGCCTGGTGACTGGGTCCTGGCTGTGTGGGCTGGTGAATATGGTCACACACACGGTGGTGGCCATTACACTCACTCTTTGTGGGCCCACCACATCAGCCACTTTCTCTGTGACACCCCATTGCTCCTTAAGCTCTACTGCTCAGACACCTCTGTAAACAATCTGAGCTCTACGTTGTCAGTGCCACCATGGGCCTGAGCCCCTGCCTCTTCACTGCAGGCTCCTACGCACTCATCATGGCGGCCATCCTGGGGATTCCTCTGCCCAGGGTAGGAGGAAGGCCTTATCCACCTGTGCATCCTCCCTCACTGTCGTGGTGGTCTTCTATGGAACAGCCAACTTCCACTATGACAGGCCCAGAGAAGTCTGGACACGGACATCCTGGTCTCTGTGCTCTTCTGTGTGGTGACCCCCATGTTGAAGCCAATCATTCACAGCCTGAGAAGCAACGAGGTCCAGAGTGCTCTTAGGAAGGTGGCTGGGAGACAGACTGTATAGTGTGATTAGAACTAGATGATGGTTTCATTCTAGGAAATGTCTTAGTTGTAGAAATATGGGAACTCTTCAGCAGCAATTACAAGAGCGCTCTCTCCGTATAAAGTGACTCATGACCACTGTGGTGCCCCTCCAACCAGGGAAGCACACTGTGCTAAGTATGTTACACATTGTGTCCTCACCTGGGTTCTCTAATCCAAAGGTATTTTAGAATATTTTTATTATTTTTCTCTCCAAAAAAAGCCTATACCCAAAGCAGTCAATCTACTTTTCTTCAATATTGCAGCTCTAGCCAACACTAGTGAATGTGAAGTGCTATTTGCAATGTGATTTGACTTGCATTTTCCTAATGGATCTTGATTCTAAGTTTTAAATAAACACCATTTCTGTGTTTCTCCTTCACATGTGGAAAGACCAATGTATACACTCGAGTTTCTGTGGATATTTTAATGAAGTAATACCATATATGCCTTTTTTATCTTACTAGTTTCACTTAGGATGTTTGCAATTTTCAGTTATATTGTAGCTTGTATAAGTATTTTACTTTATTCCTCCTTATTGTGACTGATTTCCATCTTATGAAAGTGCCACATTTTTTTTTGTTCATTTCCCACTGCATAGTAATTTTTACTTTGTGTCTGTGTGGGTGTCGTAATGCAGATTGAACCCGGAGCCTCCTGCACACTAAACAATGTTCTACCACTAAGCCAAAGCCCAACCCCTTTAAAAAATTTGTTTTGAGACAGGGTCTTGCAAATTTGCCCAGGTTGTCCCTGAATTTGTGATCCTCCTGCCTCAGCTCCTTGAGTAGCTAGATTACAGACCTGCCTGGTCATTTTCACTTTTTGACTAATATGAATAAGATTCGTATATATAATATGAACATTATATAATATGAACATTATATGAACATTCATGTACAAATCATTGGTGGACAACTTTTTTATTTATCTTGAGTTTGTAAGTAGGAGTGGAAGAGGTGGATCGTTAACTCCATATTTAACTTTCTGAAAAAGTTCCAGATCATTTCAGACCAGTGGAACCAGCTTACCTTATTATTAAGAGTGGTGAATAAAGCTTCTGATTTCCTCACTCCCTTAACAACACATCATTATCATTCCTTTTATTGTGAAGACCCTGGAATGTGTGAAGTGCTTCATCAAATGTGCTTTAGCTTTCCCTTTCCCTAATGGCTAATCATTCTAAGATCTTTTAGGAGTACTGTTAATGTGTCTCTCCTAAGCATGAGGAAAACCCCATTGTATTATGGGAAATTTTAAATTTTAGAGAATTACCTCTTTATCTAATACTTTTATTTTTTATTTGTGCAGTATAATACTACAAGACTTTCAAGCTTGTTGTCTTTTCTCCATCTGTGCCCGAAAGTGCTGTTTGATGACTCTTTTTTTTCCCCTACTTTTAAACTCCATAGCAAACAATTTCTTCACCAGGTCATGAGCATCAGCAGGATCATAAAATTAAGGGGCACGAAGTAATACAGGGTTTGGTAAGGGATCAGCCCTTAGCAGGAGTGGATCAGCTGAAGATAGTGGGGATGCTTTTAATATTGTGGCTTCTGATATCTGTCCATCTGGAAAAGTATGTAACATGAAGAAAAAACTTCATATGCCGTGCGAAATCCATCCCAATATGTGTACACCACCCTGACCCCTTCTCTCCCTAGCGGGAAGGGAAGGCAATCTTGAGGTTTCAGCCACCCACAACTTCTTAGCAGAAATCTCACTCTGAACTTCGCTCACCCACATACCAGAAGAGAGAGGACGCTGATCTTCTCGCTGCATGCTGGGAACAGGTGATTGCCAAGACATTAATGAATCCAACAGCGAATTAACTGCTCTCCATTGTTGCAGTTGAACTCAAGCCGTTGCCCTTGAGTTGTGTTTGCACACTGAGGAGTCCCAGAGGAGCTGCAGAGGAAAGGCACAATGCATATTCCCAACAGGTCGGCCCCAGACCTCTATAAATGTCCATCACAGGAAAATGAATTGTGAGAAATCAGAGGATTTTTACTCCTTCATGAGGCCACAGATATGTGACAGGCAACTCTCAGAATAACATGTCCATTTTCTTTTGAATGGACACCAACAGCGAGTTTTACCAAGAGCTTTCTTTGCAGCCCAGGTGCTAGTATGGAGAGCAGCAAGGGCAACACAAAAACCAGAAATCTACGCCTCTCTATGAGAGTTGCTGGTAAGTAGTTTATTTACCATCACAATTTTCAAAACACTATCCATAATCAGGATATACCTACACCTTAAAAACATATTACAGAATATTGTACATATTTTCATTACCATTTTGATGGCATTTATGTAATGACCTATCATAGCACCTTTTCTATGTGTATCTAAGTTTCCACAATACTACTTGTATTACCAGAGTTAAAAATAACTTCAGAGGTTATCACAAAACCTGAGGGATTTAGCATGATGCCTCCAGTACTGGAAGAAAACCCAAAACATAACCAGAAACCCTGGGATTCCTAAATTCCTTAAGTGAGATGATGAGTGTGGAAAATAACTTATGGTAAACAATAGATAATGTTTAGTGTTAATCCTCTGCTTTTGATGAGCAGGACAGAAAGGAATAATTTTTAGGGAGAAAGTATAGGGACACATTCCCATTATGATACAATATAGCATAACAATAGACCTACCAAAATATCTGTTTAAATAAAAATCATTATTGTAGAAGAAGTTATGTTTAGAAACGTATTCATTCACTAACTAGGGGTTTTCATCTTTATTTTACAACACATGGATGCTTGGGGAGGGGAGTTGCAAGCAGTTTATTAACTGTAATAAATCCCTGAAGCTTGTGAGTAATCTACTTCATACACAACACCCCTCCTTTAGAAATATTATATTTTGGGGTCACTCATAAGTGACTAAATTCTTGGTCACCTGACTTTGAGATGACTGATTGGGAAAGAAAGATGCAGAGCTGCTTGTTCTGTGGGAACTGAGCCCATGGTCTCAATAACGGATATGTTTAGGGGACAGAGACACTGAGTTTCTCAGAAGCCGCTGGGCTATGCTGCCTCACTTATACCCACAGAGGCTTTATTTTTCTCAGCAAGATATCTGCACCAGAACCACTGAACAGAAATTTTCTCTCGCCTCTGTTAAGTCCCTGTAAGATCCTTAGGTCCCACACAGTACCGTCTTTAAAGAATCTTTTAAAAACTCTGCTCCATGGATGTACTTGACAGACCTTCTTCATTTTTCAAACCTTTACTGAGTGCACATTTACACAAGGTGTTGCCCTAGTGTTTAAAACACAATTGAGAGGCCCAACTAGGACCTGGAGGAGCGCATATTCAAGATGGAATGAGAAACTTTGACAAGTATTAAGTGCTCCATTTCCTAAGCTGCCCAAGCAAACACTAAGGGAAAATAATGATAATTTGTAGATTACATAGAATTGTTACCAAGTTTCCTGCACATATTGAGTTCGTCTTCCCATTAGATTGTAAGTTGGTTGAAGGACAGTGTCGGAGACCAGCTCCAACAGGGGGTCTCAGGAGACTAACGGATGGTGAGGAGTCAGCGAAAGAGGGGGTGAAGAAACAACACAGACACCAAAGTGAAGGTGTTGATCCCAATCTTTACTTGTGAAGTTGATCATATATACTTTTCATTTTGGCAGGCTTACAGTACTTTGTGGTTACAAAACAGGAATCATTATTCAAACAAAACAAAATATTACGTAGCTACAATTAGAATAGAAGAATGTATCTTGGCTTATGCATAAGCAAGCATTTGTACTTTCAGTTCGAGTTTTGCTTTGAGCTGTTTCTGCTTAGTTAACTTTTAATAATAGTTACAAATGTCCCAAACTATTGGCCTATACCTTGACTATTCTTTCTTGACTTACTGACTGGAACCGGTGCCATTGTTATGACAAGTAGTTGATTTGTTATTACTTGTAATCAAACAAAAGTAAGAGCTCAAACCATTGTGCACAGGAACAAAAACAAGTTGCCCAGTACTAAGCACTAATCTATCTTTTTAACATTAATTTTCCTTCTCTAGATTTTAATTTAATTTCTCAAAAACTTCCTTGACAGGAATACAGGGAGTTTTTCTTTAGACATTAACAATTTACACTCCACAGCTGAATCATTGCATTTAGAGCAAACAGGTCTTTGCTTTAGAAGTAGTTGCATTAATTGGGAAAGTCATGATTTTTCCTTTATACTTAATAGTCATATGAGAAATCAAAACTATACTTATTAAAAGAATACAAAAACAAATCAGTCCATTCCCTGAAACATACTGCGCTCCTCCAGAGGATGGACGCCTTGCGCCATCCACCTCAGTAGGGCCTTGCCATTGCCTGAGTCAGGGGAGGGGCGCAGCAAGACAAGGATCAGATCTTATACTCTTTGGGTTTCTTAGTAGATCTGGCTTAGGACTAAATTAGACCCTCTATAGGAACAAAATTGGTTTGAATTGAAACAACCACTACCAAGAAAAGAAATTTTAAAATCCTAAATGAAAAAGAGAATTTTTTATTTTGAAGAATTTTATAACTAGAAGGCTCTGACATATCATAAGAGGTAATAATTTGTCTTTTTTTTCACCTTTATGCTAGAAGAAGCACAGGTGAAATAAAAAGAACTGAAAGAGCTGGAACAGTGGTGCACGCCTGTAACCCAGCAGCTCAGGAGGCTGAGGCAGAAGAATAGTGAGTTCAAAGACAGCCTCAGCAAAAACAAGGCACCAAGTAACTCAGTGAGACCCTGTCTCTAAATAAAATATAAAATAGGGGTGGCGATGTGGCTCAGTGGTCAAGCCCCTGAGTTAAATCTCCGGTAACTGCCCCCCAACACCCCAGCCCCCAAAAAACAGAACTTAAAGAGATGTTAAATGATGAATTGAGTGCTGAATCTCCAAGACAGGAGGGAGGTTTTTCTTGGTGAATTTGTTAAAATTTAAACCTACCCAGTTAGGGGTAAGAGCATCCCTGCATGTTAGGTGAAAGAGTCCACCCTCCCCCAAAGTGTGTCCTTGGACCAGCGTCACTGGGAACACTTGGAACTCACTGACTGAGGCTAACTGTTCTGCACAATGACCTCTGATCTTTCCCTCAGCTCCAAGCACCAAACCACATGGAAGGATATGAGGACAACTCTGAGCCAGGCCAGATAGCTCATAGATTTCACAGTAATATATTCACATTGCCACAAGCACCTGAAATCATTCAGATATTTGTTCTGTATAAATTGACCTTGTACTGTGTGTGTGTGTGTGTGTGTGTGTGTGTGTGTGTGTGTGTGTGTGTTAAGCAATTTACTGGGCAACATGAAAATTGGATTTAAAATTTTAATTATTGCTTGTGCTATTGAGATCAAATAGGAATCATTGTTTCCCTGATGTGCATAAGGGTGTTCATGATCACACCATTCTTCCTCGTTTTGGTCATGCCCATTTTTTTTTCATTTGAGGAAATGAATCCCTAAGGTTAGTCAGCAAAACATTTAATTTTTTGCCAAAGAAAAAAAAAAAAGTTCTTCTTTAGACTCTAGACTTATTTATTTTATTTTGTTTATATTTAGATTTTAAAATTAGTTGTGCTTAACTGAAGCACTGATTTTTATTGAAATTTAAATACTTTAAGCTTCTTAAGGCCCTGAGATTTGGAATTTTAATGAAAGTTCTGTTGGCCTATTTATCATGTGCAATGAATTATTAGAACCAAAGACAAGAATGTCTGGGCATTGAAGATCATAAGACAGTTTACTAATATATGGTATTATCATCAGGTAACAAAGTATCACTACAAATAAGAGTTATTACATGATTAATTTTCTTAGTCAATTTCTTTTTTGTTTCTAAATCATAATTGTTAATACATATTAAATGTACAAATTAATGTACATTATGCAAATTAAAGGGAATCATTGATGTTTCCCTACTTGCATTAATATATTGTGAATTAATTTCAATTTTTTTTTGTAAAATGGGGATAATAGGTTATCATATAGGTTGTTGTGTAAACCAAATAAGTTAATGCATGTAAAAGTCTTATAGGCATTTAATAAGTGTTAGGGTATTTTTTATCTAATGTGTGTCTCTATTCGTTACTCAATTTTAAAAATCCTGATTGGATTCAGGTATGTAAAAATTCATCTTTTCAAAGAAATCACTGAGTTTTGATAGAATGGATTATCTGAAATTCAATCTAAGTTTTTACAGAAAAACATGCCACTTTTAAACTACATTAAACAAGGTTTTTAAAGTCAGGCATTTATGTGTTTTGAAGCAATCTAAGAAGACTCACACTCAAATTATTTTTCTATGAAATATGCCCTAGATGATTATGATGATTATGGTTATTATTATTGCAGAGCAGAGGGTTTACAATTAAGTTGATCTAATTCCTATGCTGCATTATATAAATTCTAAGGAGCAAGTACATATTGTGTCACAAAGTGTCATTCATGAGTTATGATTGTTAATAATGGATTCTAATGGTGACCATGATGATGATTCAATCTAATGCCCTACATTAAAAAAGAGCATAGAGGATAAGAAAAATTGTTTGGGTATCATCCTTCACCCTACCCCACACCCGTGACCTACAAAAAATTAGCCAGTAAAACCAAGGAAAAACTTATATGTAGATAAACTTATATAAATATACATTGGGAGATTTTTTAATGCCCCATGAAATTGTCCCTCCTGAACTTACCTTTATATTTAAGACTTTTTACAATAGCAGTATTCACAACTTCAGAGATTGTATTTTTAAATCCCTGAACATTTGCGTTTAGTTTTCCCTTTTACACATCCACAGACCATGTACCATTTTCCCATAGTAAAATCTGCTGGAACTGCCTTCTATGTGGAATTTTATTTGTTTTCTGAAAACATCTAGATATCTACCTATAAAAGAGATTGTCATATTGATCTTTTTGATACAGGGAGTTAAAAGAAAGTACATGTCACTGATTTATAAATAACTTGAAGTTAATCCAGATAGTTGATAGAGAAAACAGAGAACGTAAGAAATGTAAAGTACATGTAGCTTCCAGCTCCATTTCAAAGTTGATTTATTGTAAATCAATGCTAATAAGGTAACCTCTTGTTTAGGGAAATTATTTAGAGAAAGCGATATCTACGACTGAAGTAGATAGTGTGGTGTTTTTAGTCATTTCTGGATAAACTTTTACTACAATTTTCGTGAACACCAAGTATCACAAGAATCCCTACTTTCTCTATTTCCTTCTCTACTTTCTCTATTCTCCTGGGGGATTTCATATTCACCCCTTTGCTGTAAAAGTTGCCTTCAAAACAATGACTCCCAAATCCACACCTGCAGTTCTAGGCTGTCTGTGAAGGGTATTTCCAGGTGATTATCCCACAGATAACTCACATTCAACATTACTCAAATCAAATCCACCAAAGCCTCCTCTACATCTGCTATTCCTCACATATTCCTGTTTTCCTGATGATCCCAACAGCTAGCCAGCCTGCCCAAACTGATTTTGTTGTCTTTACCATGTCCTCTTCAACTAGGACTTTAAAGTTCTCCATATCCTTCTCCATGAGGGCTTCAGAGATTTTCTCTCCCACCTTCAACACAGCACGTCTTCAGATACAGACCACTTCATTTTGATCTTGTTTTAGCACTCAGTTTCACTCTTTTGAACTAAACAGGTGTGTCTAAAACCTGAGGAACAAGGTTTCACAGTTATCGACCCCTGCTCCTTGGACTCACACGCACAATTCCATGAGTAGGTCTATCTGCGTGTTCTAGACCTAGAGATCTGATGATTTTCTAAAACCCAGTCTATCCTACTTACTTACTTACTTAATTACTTACTGCAGTACTGGGGATTGAACCCAGTGGCACTCTACCATGAAGCTATATCCCTGGCCCTTTCAATCATTTGGGCAGGGGGCTTTGCAGAGTTTCAAATTTATGATCCTCCTGCCTTAGACTTACAAGTACCTGGGATTACAGGCAGGTACCACTCTTCCTCATTAATTACTTATTTTTAAAATAATGCTATTTTAAAAAATTGAACTATAATTTGTACTCAAAAAATGCACAGATCTAAAGTGTGCAGGTTTATAATATTTTCCATATATATGAACTACCAAAAATCAGGATATAAAACATTTCCATCATTTTTAGAAAATTCTTTCATGCTTCAACTGATATCACCCCTGAGCTCAAAAAAAAAAGACCACCATTATTACTTGACCATTATAGCTGTTTTGCTAATTTTTGAACTTTATTTAAAGGAAACATACAGTATATATTTTGTATCTGGCTTCTTTCACCCAGAAATTTTTTTTTTAGATTTGTCAATGTTATTAATGTTCCAGTATTTGTGTTTCTAAAGTAACTGAATTATTCCACTGCATGATAAATTGTGATTTGTCTTCTGTCTTTCTGCTGAAGGCATAACATTTGTTTGACTTATTATGAATTTTTACACAAGAATTTTTTTGAACTCTGCATTAATTTTTTTGGAAATATGCTAGGAATGGAATTGTTTTGAACAGAATAACTACATATTTAACTAAATTAAAAATTACTAAATATTTTTGAAAAGTAAGTGTATAGACTTCAAATTTCACCTTGAGTATTTATCGAAATACCTAGAAAGCAGGATGTTTTCATCATTATAATAACCGAAAAGAGCAGAGGAAAATGAAAATTAATGACTTTCCTTGACTTTATTAGAGATGAAGATTATAAGGCAAACAACTAACCAAAGTCTAGGGAGAGATAAGCAACCAAAATAATCCAGGCATTTTTTTTAAATATGAGAGAACCTACTAGATACATAGGAGTTTATTTATAAAAAAACACTCAAATAAAAATTAGTTAATGGATTGCTAAGGACTAAGTATAGACTTGTTTAAGTGCATAAAGACCCAGAGGGCTATAGACATAAGATGTTTGTATTTTTTCTTTTTTTCCATAGATTCCACCAAATGCTCCCAGGAAGATAGGGAAGTATTCTGAGAAAGTGTCTTTAACAGTATCATTTCTTGCATAGGTGGAGGGACAAAGAGCAGCAACAGCAGCTAAAACTCCTCCCAGACCCATTTCCTGATTTTTTGCATAGAACAAAAGCTGTAATCTTCAGGTGCAAGCATAACAGAAACTGTTACATTAGGACACTCAACGGAAAACCTTTGAAGCTATGGAAAGGAACAGGCTGAAATGTCTAACGTCGGGAGGAATAAGAACTAGGCTCAGCCATATTGCTAGAAAGTGGGTCACTGTGAAGGCCATATCCCTGTGACTGAGTTTACAGTACCTAAGGCAGGGCTTCCTGGAAACATCAGAAATCCCTTCTCTGTTTCAGACTAGTCCACTAACATGCACAGTGTTAGGAGGGAGATACTGCAGATTCAATGAGACACAGGGGTTGATAGCTGGTTGTGCATTTTGACCAAGTCTCCATTTATTCTTACAAAAGAGCACCCATGCAAACATCTGTGAGAAGTTATGCTCTCTCTATAGTCACTCCTATACATCTCTTTCCAGAGTCCAGGCATCTCTGTATACAATATTATTTGCCATGTTGCTGCAGATAATCAAGCCTGTTTGGGGTGCTCAGTCCATTCTCGTCATGGTCGTTTTTTTCTCTGTTTTGTAGCTATGATACCATTGGAAATGAGCAATCAATCATTTGTCACTGAATTCATCTTCTTGGGATTTTCCATCCACTCAAACCTACAGGGCTGGTTCTTTCTGCTCTTTCTGGTCATTTACCTGACCACTCTCCTGGGGAACATGCTCATAATAGTGGCCACCAGGGTCAGTCCTTCTCTCCACACTCCAATGTACTTTTTCCTCAGCATATTGAGCTTTTTGGACGTCTGCTAAACATCCACCACCCTTCCAGTACTGCTGGTGAAGTTCTTCTTGGAAAAGAAGGCCATTTCTCATGAGGGCTGCCTTTCCCAGATCTTCATCTTGGAGACAAGTGCTGGCACAGAAGGCTTCTTACTAGCTGTGTGGCCAGTATGACTGCTGTGTGGCCACCTGCCGTCCTCCTAAGTATCCAGTCATCATGAGTGTGAAGGTCTGTGTTGGCCTGGTGACTAGGTGCTGGCTGTGTGGGCTGGTGAATTTGGTCACACACGGTGCTGGCCATCACACTCACTCTGTGTGGGCCCCACCAGTTTGGCCACTTATTCTGTGACACCCCATTGCTCCGAAGCTCTCCTGCTCAGACACCTCTGTCAACGAGTATGCGCTCTACGTTGTCAGTGGCACCATGGGCCTGAGCACTTGCCTCTTCACTGCAGGCTCTAACGCACTCATCATGGCGGCCATCGTATGGATTCCCTCTGCCCAGGGCATGAGGAAGGCCCTCTCCACCTGTGCATCCCCACTCACTGTTGTGGTGGTCTTCTATGGAACAGCCAACTTCCACTATGACAGGCCAAGAAAAGGCTGGACATGGACACCCTGGTCTGTGTGCTCTTCTGTGTGGTGAGCCCCCTGTTGAGCCCTGTCACTCACAACCTGAGAAGCAAGGAGGTCCAGAGTGCCCTGAGGAAGCTGGCTGGAGGGTGTGCATCCCTTTGCTCGATCAAAGTCTAGACCAATCTTCAAACTGGAGTATACAGTCATCTGAAAAAAGATGCCTCCCAGGGACTTGTAGGCACCTGGTTAGAGAGTCTGTATCTGGAGCTTTAACTCCAAATCCCGCTTTTAAAATCTCTGAGACTCTTTTCTCTCCTCTCTTTTCACAAACACCCTTTTCCCACTTTCAGGTTCAAGTGTGTCGGACACCTTGTGTGGGTGTTCAGCACCATCTCTGTCCTTCTGTGTTCTCCCCACACAAGAGGGACAGAAAGTACGAGAACCTCTTTTCCCACACTCCCCCGACTCCAGGCCTCCATTTTAAGAGGTTTTGTCATGATCAGCCAAAGACTAGGCAGAGAGGAAGGAAGAAAAGGAAGAAAGCGGGTTCTTTTGGATCCCATAGCAGCAGCAGCAAACCAGCCCTGTAGAGGCAGGGAACTAATCTCCTTGGTGCCAGGAGCTGTGTATGCAGGTTCCTAGACAGCTGTTTCCTGAATGTGGGTCACGGTAGCGTGGAATGAGCATCTCTTTCCAGGAGAGCTAGGGTTTCCATATATGGGGTGGTGTCACCTGCCCTATTTTCCTTTTTTCTTCCAGATCTCCCAACCATTTTATAACTTTTTTCTGTGTCAACTTATCTACCCTAAGTCATCAAGAGTCGTTCTTCATCTCTACCTGACCACGGTGGCACTGACCACAATAGTGGTTTACATCAGAGATGGTTCTAGATAACAGATCTAAGGAGGTAGGTTGGATGTCTGACCTGAGGGAATTGAATATGTTGATGATGTCACAGCCCATGGGAAAGGAGACCTGATAATTCCTGGTGTGAAATTACACAATTAGACTTTAAGTTATCGTGGCCTGAAATCAAATGTCTATGGAAAACTGAGCTTTGGAATAACACCATCGACCTTCAGGGTGGGAATGAACATTACAACATGAACTACAGACTGCTGTTACTGACTGGAGTGGGAGACTTACAGAAAGAAAATGATAGGTTCAAGCATTATATTCCTCCTTCAAGTCAGGTTCAGATCATGAGAAATGTTTTCTCTCTGGAAACTGAAAAAGGTTAATATCAGAATAAAACATCCAATTATCCAAATTGCAGAAGTACAAAGAAAATTCTAAATTCACAATTTCTCCAGGTCTCTTTTATGTCAATTAGGACATTAATGGGGGAATGATTGAGACCCAGTTAATTAGAATGGCAAAATACCAGTGGAATTAGACAAATCTCAGAGCCTTGAACCCTGAAATCTCCATAAACCCTCTTTGCTGTCAGAAGCAGCCCCTCCTCCCCCGAGTAGACTAGCTTTCCCTAAATTGAAGACCCTATGGTGACTCTACCTGGGCTGTTGTCTTTTTTTTTTTAAGAGAGAGTGAGAGAGGAGAGGAGAGGAGGGGAGAGAGAGAGAGAGAGAGAGAGAGAGAGAGAGAGAGAGAGAGAGAGAGAGAGAAAATTTTTAATATTCATTTTCTAGTTCTCGGCGGACACAACATCTTTGTTGGTATGTGGTGCTGAAAATTGAACCTGGTCCGTATGCGTGCCAGGCAAGCGCAATACTGCTTGAGCCACATCCCCAGCCCAATTGTCTTTAAGATGCTCATCCATCATTCCACATTTTCACCAGACTCTTAATTGGGGTCTGATCCTAGAATGCCTCAGGTAAGAGTATAAAATATAGCCCAGGAGAGTATAAGGGTCACACCAAAATAAAAGGTAAATATTTTACTCTATTTTTTTAATAGGAGCCTTAAGAATATATAAGAGAATTTGTTTGAGTCTTCTAGACCAAAGAAGTCAGGACATATTGCTGGATCATCTTGAATGCAGTCACAGGGATGTAATCACCAGAAATGTTAGGCCAAGGATTTTCCTGAGCCATGGGGAGTGGCTAATAGACTCTCTTTGGTTAATGGACTGAAATCTGGACTCAGTGTTTGCTTAAGTTCAATGACCAATATGATCCTGTAATAATGGAGAGGATGGTGATCAGAAATAAATAAGGTGTTGGATGCGTGTTATGTGACCCCTTCCCTGGCCTCACAGCTGGATCTGGAGGAGGGCCTGGAGCACCAGCCTTGACCAAGGCCTCGTGGACATGCGTTCAGAGGCAGCACCAGATCCTTGTGAAACCCGCAGCCGCTGTCCTTGGCAGCCTGGGAAGACATTAACAGATGGCATCGTTGAAACGGGCTCCCTGATTTCAGTGAGAATTGGGGACCATAAAGTAGAAGAGGCCATGTAGTGGAGCAGTGATCAGAACATTTGAATCTGTAGAAAATTTTGAAAGTGGTAAATGATCGTGGTATTTATAGATGGGAAAATGGGCACCCTCCTAGAATAGTGCCTGTGCCATGTAATGTGAAACTCTTCTTTTCACACTTCATTGGTGCATAGTAGTGGTCTATAATGGTGGGAATTGCTGACACATATTTGAACATGCACACAAAATAACCGTGAACTTTGGCCAATATCATTCCAATATTTCCCTTTTTTCTCACTTTCTCCCCTGGTGCCTTGACTCTAGTGATCTTCCTTCAACTTTCATGATGAGACTCCCTTCCCAACTTTCCTTTCTTTCCCCCTCTAGCTTTAACAGAGGAAAAACATATGGCCCTTAACTTTCTGAGTTGCTTATTTTCCTTAATGTTCTGAAGATCCATCTATCTTCCAGCATGACATAATTTTGTTCTTCTTTATGGCTGAATGAAATTCCAGTGTGCATATACCAGATGTTCTTTATTCATTCTTCCACCGATGTCA
This sequence comes from Ictidomys tridecemlineatus, assembly GCF_052094955.1. Classification (NCBI taxonomy): domain Eukaryota; kingdom Metazoa; phylum Chordata; class Mammalia; order Rodentia; family Sciuridae; genus Ictidomys; species Ictidomys tridecemlineatus. The sequence continues at coordinate 7,116 of NW_027522869.1, read as the reverse complement.
CCTCGGCTGGTTCATGGGCATGTATGTGTCATTATAGTATGATGACTTCGATCCGCTGTGATAAATACCAATCAGGGGTAGAGCTGGGTCGCAGGGTGGTACATGGCTTCTCCTGAGGAGCCTCCATCCCGATTTCCGCGGTGGTTGTGCTAATTTACATGCCCACCAACAGGGTGAGAGTGCTCCTTTCTCTCCAATTCTCTCCTTTTCACACTCGTTTCTGTTTGTATTCTTGGTGGTTGCCTTTGTCACTGAAGTGAGATGAAAATCTCAGGGTAGTCTTGACTTGTAAGTATTTTCATATATTTGTTGGCCGCTCACATATTTTCTTCTAAGATGTGTCTGTTTAGTTCATTTAGTTTCCCATTTGGTAATTGGGTTATTTGATAATTAGGTTATTTAATAATCGTGGGTTTGATGTTAAGTTTATTGAGTTCTTTATTAATATTCTGAATATTCATCCTCTTTTTAAAGAGCCCCTCATAAAAATTTTCTCCCTTTCCGTAGGTTCTCTCTTCATATTCTATTTGTCTCCTTTGCTGTTCAGAACCTTCTTAATTTTGATGCCATCCTATTAGCTAATTTTTGGTGTTATCTCCTGATATTTGGCATCCTATTGAGAAAGTCATTGCCTCTGCCTGTAGGTTGGAGTATTGATTTTGTTTTTATCTAGAAACTGCATAATTTCTGGTCTAGTTCCTGAGTCTTTAATGCATTTTGATTTGATTTTTTGCAGGGTGAGCGATAGTTCAGGTCTCATTCTTCTGCATTTGGACAGAGGTGTAGAGCGACTGTTTCAGAGAGTAGATGTTAATGACTGGGGTGCAGAAGAACTGTTGCAAGAGCAGAAGTTGGAGACTGAGGTGCAGAAGGAATGTTACAGAAAGCAGAGTTTAGAGACTGAGGTGCACAAGGATTGTTGCAGAGAGCAAAATTTCAAACTGAGGTGCAGAAGGACTGTTGCAGAGAGCAGATGTTGGAGACTGGGGTTCAGAATGACTGTTGCAGAGAGCAGAGGTTGGAGACTGGGGTGAAGAAGGACTGTTAAGGAGAGCAGAGTTTGGAGACTAGTGTGCAGAAAAACTGTTACGGAGAGCAGACTTTGGAGACTTGGTTGCAGAAGGATCTTACAGAAAGCAGAGTTTGGAGACTGAGGGTGCAGAAGGACTGTAACAGAGAGCAGAGTTTGGAGACTGTGGTGCAGAAGGACTGATACAGAACGCAGAGGTTGGAGACTAAGGTGTACAAGGACCTTTACAGAGTGCAGAAGTTGGAGACTGCAGTAAAGAAGGACTGTTACAGAGAGCAAGATTGGAAATTGGGGAGCAGGAGGACTTTTTCAGAGAACAGAGGTTGGTGACGGGGTTGCAGCAGGAACGTTGAAGAAAGCAGAGGTTGGTGACTTGGTTAGAGAAGGAATGTTACAGAGAGCAGAGTTTGGAAACTGGGGTGCAGAAGGACCTTACAGAGAACAGAGGTTGGAGACTGGGGTGCAGAAGGAGTGTTAAGGAGAGGAGACGTTGGAGACTGGGGTGCAGAAGGATCGTTTCAGAGAGCAGAGGTTGGAGACTGGGATGCAGAAGGACGGTTGCAGAGAGCAGAGGTTGGAGACTGAGGTGCAGAAAAACTGTTACAGAGAACAGAGTTTGAAGAATGAGGTGCAGAAGGATCGTTGAAGACAGCAGAAGTTGGAGACAAAGTTGCAGATGAATCGTTCCAGAGAGCAGAGGTGTAGGCTGGGCTGCAGAAGGATCGTTACAGAGCGCAGAGTTTGGAGACTGGGGTGCAGAAAGACTGTTACAGAGAGAACAGGTTAAATACTGGGAGCAGAAGGAATGTTGCAGAAAGCAGAGGTTGGACTGGGGTGCAGAAGGACTGTTGCAGAGACCAGAGTTTGGAGACTGAGATGAAGAAGGACTGTTACACAGAGAAGACGTTGGAGATTGGTATGATGAATTATGATACAGAAAGCTGAGGTGGGAGCCTGGGGTGCAGAAGGACCGTTAAAGAGAGCAGAGGTTGGTGACTGGCATGCAGAAGGAGTGTTTCAGACAGCAGAGTTTGTAGACTGTGGTGCAGAATGCCTGCTAAAGAGAGCAGAGGTTGGACACTGGGTTGCAGAAGGACTGTTATAAAGAGCAGAGTTTTGAGGCTGGGTTGCAGAAGGATCTTACAGAGAGCAATGGTTGGTGACTGTGGTGCAGGACGAATGTTAAAGTGAGCAGTGATTGGAGACTGGGTTGCAGAAGGATAGTGCAGAGAGCAGAAGTATCAGACTGAGGTGCAGAAGGACTGTAACAGAGAGCAGAGTTTGGAGACTGAAGTGCAGCAGGACTGTTACAGAGAGCAGAGTTTGGTGACTGAGGTGCAGAAGGACTGTTACAGAAAGCATATTTTGGTAATTGTGGTACAGAGGGACCATTACAAAGAGCAGAGGTTGGAGACTGTGGTATAGAGAGACTGTAACAGAGAGCAGAGGTTGGAGTATGTAGTGCAGAAGGACTGTTACAGAGAGCAGAGGTTGGAGACTGGGGTGCAGAAGGACTGTTACATAGAGCAGAGTTTGAAAACTGGGGTGTAGAAGGACTGTTGCAGAGAGTAGAGGTTGGAGACTTGGGTGAAGAAGGACTTTTGCAGAGAGCAGAATTTAGAGACTAAGGTGTATAAGGACTGTTGAGGAGAGGAGAGGTTGGAAACTAGGGTGCAGAAAGATCCTTGCAGAGCGAAGAGTTTGGAGACTGAGGTGCAAAAAGACTGTTACAGAGAGCAGAGGTTGGAGACTGGCGTGCCGAAGGCCTGTTTTGGAGAGCAGAGTGTGGAGAAGGGCTCTAGAATGACTGTTACAGATCACAGAGTTTGGAGACTGGGTTTAAGAAGGATCTAACAGAGATCAGATGTTGGGGATCCAGGTGCAGAAGGACTGTTACAGAGAGTAGTGGTTGGAGACTGAGGTGCAAAAGGATCGTAGCAGAGAACAGCGTTTTCAGACTGAGGTGCAGAAGGACTGTGTCAGAGACCACAGGTTGGAGACTGGGGTTCAGAAGTACTGTTGCAAAGAGCAGATGTTGGAAACTGAGGTGCAGAATTATTGTTATAGAGAGCAGAGTTTGGAAACTGGGTTTCAGAAGTACTCTTACAGCGAGCAACATTTGGAGACTGGTGTGCAGAAGGATCTTGCAGAGAGCAGAGGTTGGAGACTGGGGGCAGAAAAACTGTTGTAGATAGCAGATGTTGGAGACTTGGGTCCAGAAGGATCCTTGCAGAAAGTAGAGGTTGGAGACTGAGGTGCAGAAGGCCTCTTACAGAGAGCAGAGTTGGAGACTGGTGTGCACAAGGCCTGTTACATAGAGCAGATGTTGGAGACTGCAGTGCAGAAGGACTGTCACAGAGAGCAGAGTTTGCATACTTAGTTTCAGAAGGGTCTTACATAGATATGAGGTTGGAGACTGAGGTACAGAAGGACTGTTGCAGAGAGCAGACATTGGAGACTGTGGTGCAGAATGATCTTTGGGGCGAGCAGTGTATTGAGACTGGGGTGTAGATGGACTGTTGCAGAGAGCAGAGGTTAAAGTCTGGGTGCAGAAGGAATGTTTTAGAGAGCAGATGTTGGAAACTTGTGTGCAGAAAGACTGTTTCATAGAGCAGAGATTGGAGACTGAGGTACAGAAGGACTGTTACAGAGAGCAGAGTTTGGAGACTGGGCTGCAGATGGATTATTGCAGAGAGCAGAGCTTTCAGACTGAGGTTCAGAAGAACTTTTGCAGAGAGAAGATGTTGGAGACTGGGGTTCACAAGGACTGTGCAGAGAGCAGAGGTCGGAGACTGAGGTGCATAAGGATCGTTGCAGACAGCACAGGTTCAAGACTGGGGTGCAGAAGGATCGTTACAGAGAGCAGAGTTTGGAGACTGGGGTGAAGACGGACTTTTTCAGAGAGCAATGGTTTGATACTGGGGTGCAGAAGGAATGTTGCAGAGAGCAGAGGCTGGAGAGTGAGGTTCAGAAAGACTGTTGCTGAGAGTAGAGGTAGGAGATTGCCTTGCAGAAGACTGTTGCAGAGTGCAGAAGTTTTAGACTGCAATGTAGAAGGACTTTTGCAGAGAGTAGTTTGGAAATTGTGGCAAAGAAGGAGTGTAGCAGAGAGCAGAGGTTACAGAATAAGGTGCAGAGAAGTGTTGCAGAGAGCAGAGGTTCGAGACTGGGTGTAGAAGGACTGTTTAAGAGAGTAGATGTTAGAGACTTGTGCATAGAAGGATTTTTGCATAGAGCAGAGATTGGAGACTGAGGTAAAGAAGGACTATTGACAGAGAGCAGAGTTTGGAGACAGGGGTGCTGATGGAGGATTATAGAGAGCGGAGTTTTCACACTGTGGTTCAGAAAGAGTGTTGTACAAAGCAGATGTTGGAGACTGGGGTTCACAAGACATTTGCAGATAGCAGAAATTTGAGACTGGGGTGCAGAAAAGGATCGTTTCAGAGAGCAGAGTTTGTAGACTGAGGTGCAGAAGGATCGATGTAGAGAGCAGAGGTTCGAGAATTTGGTGCAGAAGGATTGTTACAGAGAGCAGAGTTTGGAGATTGGGGGCAGAAGGACTTTTACAGAGAGCACGGGTTGGAGACTTGGTGCAGAAGGAATGTTGCAGAGAGCACAGTTTGGAGACTGGGGTTCAGAAGGACTGTTGCAGAAAGCAGAGTTTGGAGATCGAGGTGCAGAAGACTGTTGCAGAGAGCAGAGGTTAAAGACTGGGGTCCAGAAGGACAGTTACAGATAGCAGGACGTTGGAGACTTGTTTTCAGAACGATCTTACAGAGAAAAGAGTTTGGAGACTGTGGTGCAGAAGGACTGTTACAGGAGAGCGGATGTTTGAGACTAGGTTGCAGAATGATCATTACAGAGAGCAGAGGTTGGAGACTGGGGTGCAGACGGACTTTTACAGAGAGCATAGGTTTGATACTGGGGTGCAGAAGGAATGTTGCAGAGAGCAGAGTTTGGAGACTGGTGTTCAGAAGGACTGTTGCTGAAAGCAGAGGTTGGAGTCTGAGGTGCAGAAGGACTGTTACAGAGAGCAGAGGTTGGATACTGGGTTGCAGAAGGACTAACAAAGAAAGCAGATGTTGGAGACTGGGGGGGCAGAAGGACCGTTACAGAGAAAAGAGGTTGGAGACTCTGGTACAGAAGAACTGTTACAGAGAACAGAATTTGGAGACTGGGGTGTAGAAGGACTGTTGCAGAAAACAGAGTTTGGAGACTGGGGTGCAGAAGGACCGTTGCAGAGAGCAGAGTTTAAAGATAGGTTCTAGAAGGACTGTTACAGCGAGCAGGGGATGGAGACTGGTGTGCAGAAAAATCTTACTGAGAGCAGAGTTAGGAGACTGGGGTGTATAAGGACTATTTTAAAGAGAAGAGGTAGGAGACTGGTGTGCAGAAGGATCGTTGCAGAGAGTAGAGGTTGGAGACTGGGGTGCAGAAGGCCTCTTACAGAGAGCAGAGGATGGAGACTGGGATGCAGAAGGCCTGTTACAGAGAGCAGAGGTCAGAAACTGGGCGCAGAAGGACTGTTACAGAAAGCAGAGTTTTCAGACTATGTTTCAGAAGGGTCTTACAAAGAGCAGAGGTAGAAGACAGAGGTACAGAAAGACTGTTACAGAGAGCAGAGTTTGGAGACTGGGGTGCAGAGGGATTGTTGCAGAGAGCAGATTTTTCAGACTGAGGTACAAAGAGCAGAGGTTAGAGAATGGGGTGCAGAAGAACTGTTACAGAGAGAAGAGGTTAGAGAACGGGGTGCAGAAGTAAGGTTGCAGAGTTCAGAGATTTGAGACAAAGGTGCAGAAGGACTGTTACATAAAGCAGAGTTTGGAATCCGTGGTTCAGAAGGACTTATACAGAAAGCAGAGGTTTGAGACTGGGGTGCAGAAGGACCGTTAGAGAAAGCAGAGGTTGGAGACTGCGGTGCAGAAGGACTGTTACAGAGAGCAGAGGTTTGAGACTGGAAAATAGAAGGACTGATGCAGGGAACAGATGTTGTAGACTGGGTTGCAGCAGAACTGTTGAGGAAAGCAGAGGTTGTAGACTGGGTTGGAGAAGAATGTTACAAAGAGCAGAGTTTGAAAACTGGGGTGCAGAAGGACCTTACAGAAAACAGAGGTTGGAGACTGGGGTGCAGAAAGAGTGTTAAGGAGAGTAGACTTTGGAGACTGGGGAGCAGAAAGACTGTTGCAGAGAGCACATGTTGGAGACTGGGGTGCATAAAGATAGTTGCAGAGAGTAGAGGTTGGAGACAGGGGTGCAGAAGGACGGTTGCAGAGAGCAGAGATTGGAGACTGAGGTGCAGAAAAACAGTTACAGAGAGCAGAGGTGGAGTCTGGGGTTAAGTAGGATCGTTGAAGAGAGCAGAAGTTGGAGACTGAGTTTTAGAAGAATTGTTGAAGAGAGCAGAGGTGGAGACTGGGCTGCAGAAGAATTGTTACAGAGAGAAGATTTGGGAGACTGCGGTGCAGAACGACTTTTACAGAGAGCACAGGTTGAAGACTGGGGTGCAGAAGCAATGTTGCAGAAGGAAGAGTTTGGAGACTAGGGTGCAGAAGGACGGTTTCAGAGAGCAGAGGTTGGAGACTGAGGTGCAGAAGGATTGTTACACAGAGCAGACGTTGGAAACTAGTGTTAAGAATTATGATACAGAAAGCATAGTTGTGAGACTGGGGTGCAGAAGGACCATTACAGAGAACAGAGGTTGCAGACTGGCGTGCAGAAGGATTGTTTCAAAAAGCAGAGTTTGGAGTCTGGGGTGCATAAGGCCTGCTTCAGAGAGCAGAGGTTGGAGACTGGATTGCAGAAGGACTGTTATAAAGAGCAGAGTTTTGAGGCTGGGATGAAGAAGGATCTTATGGAGAGCATTGGTTGGTGACTGTGGTGCAGGACGAATTTTACAGAGAGCAGTGTTTAGAGACTGGGGTGCTAAATGATCGTGCAGAGAGCAGAGGTTTCAGACTGAGGTGCAGAAGGACTGTAACAGAGAAAAGAGTTTGGAGACTGAATTGCAGCAGGACTGTTAGAAAGAGCAGAGTTTGGTGACTGAGGTGCAGAAAGAATGTTAGAGAAAGCAGAGGTTGAAAATTGGG